>NW_021620929.1:7362143-7388717 GCF_004785775.1 Grammomys surdaster
TCTCTCTCTCTCTCTCTCTCTCTCTCTCTCTCTCTCTCTCTCTCTCTGCCCCCCTTTCTCTCATACACACACACTCTCTATGTATGTTTCATTCTCTCACTGTGTGTGTGTATGTGTGTTGTATGCTTGTTTGTGTAGGTGTCTGTGCCTATGAGATCACCTATAGAGGACAGAGTAGAATGGCAGGTGTCCTTCTCTCTCATCCACTTACCTTAACACCTTGAGACAGGATTTTTCACTGAATCAGAAGCTCAGCATTTCAGTGAGGCTGGCTAACCAGTAAACTTGGGAGATTTGTCTTGACACTGCCCCACTCAATGCTGAGATGGCAGGCATATGCACCAATGTCCAGCATGGTCATGTGCTTCACTGAATCATCTCACGGGTGCCCTTATACCTTATTCTTGATGTTCAATTATACAATCTTTGAGAAAAAACACCATGATTAAAAATTTGTCTATATATAAGCACAGGAGTGTCAACTCTGCTCAGAAAAAAAAAACTTTCAAAATGAGAAAATCCCTAGGTTCCTTGGTAATGCAAAACATGTGAATGTTAAACTATCAAGTAAAAGAGCATAAGGGAGCAACTTGCTAGCTACTTTCTTTGAATCAGCCTTTAATTTCTATACGCTACTATGCCATGGGTGATAGGATTTTTTTTTTTTTTACACATTGGAGAAAAAAAGTAATAGCATAAAGAAAAAGTGTTTGTGGTTAAGTTATGTAAATTCCAAGCACAAGATGATTGGGCTCAAGCCTTGGCTTCTGAGCATATCTAACTTGCACTGCCTTTCTGCTACTGAGATGAGAAACTTGGTGGCCTATAGCATCAGACAGTCTTTCACAGACTGTAGACAGCCGTGCTCAATGGGATGAATCTAAGTGAGAGCAGGACTCCACTCCCTCTTGAGACATGAGGTCAAATATTTCTTGCCTCATCCCACTCTAATGCCTGTGCTGTTCCAGATGCCTATATTATCTTATTCTCTCAGCTTCTGTTAAGCCCCTACTATCTCCTTTCTCAAAGAAACTTCCTGTGTATACCAAGCTCCCCAAAATATGCAGGATTGTTAGGCACACAGATCCATGAACCTAACCTGACTCTGTGCAGGGAGACAGTTACAAGTCACAGATTAGAATCTGATTTTCTTGCGGGTACTAATCAGCTCTTGCCATCCAATAAGTTCTGTCACATGCCTTTTGTCCATCCAGTTAGACCTGTTTTTTAAGATTTGTTTGTATTTCTAATTGTGATGAGGCAGTTGGAGGGCTATGTTCCTATGAGTGCAGGTGCCTGCACAGGAGGTGAGAGTCTTAAAATTCTCTCAAGATGGAGTTACAGGCAGTCATGTGTTACCTAGCTTTGGAGTAGGGAACCAAACTCTGGTCCTCTACAAAATTATGCTATAGTCTTAACCAGGGAGACATCTCTTTAGCCATACTATAGAATTTCAGTGATGTAAATGTAATCTTGTTTCTTCTTTTAGAAAGAATTAATTGTAAATATGAGTAGTCATATTGTTAACCAGGGCTTGGTGGAAAGAACAGATTGCATAATAGAAAGGTTAAACTTAGGATACTTCAGAGTTTCTTCCCAAAATAATTTTTTTAATTATATTTGAATGTGTATCTTGGCAAGCTAAACAAAGGATTTTCAACCTAAGTGATGATACAAAATGCAGGATTTGGGAATTTTTAGAACATCAAGCATCATGTTTGATATCAAAATAAGAAATTGATGGCAAAAAAAGTCATGAGAAACAAAACAAAGCTAAATTTAAGAAAGGGGTCAGTACATTGAAAAAGCTACACATTTATTTCGTACACTGAACTCTGGGGTCTTTTTTAGATCAAAGTAGCACTGAGGAGCACAAAGACAATGTTGAAAATAGAACAGAAGTGAACACAGATTTTATGGAAAGTCAGCCAATGGTTTCTTTGTTGATGTAACGATCATTTACTCATTTTATTTCAAAACAGAAAACTTGGGAGTCATACGTGCATGCCTGCCTCCCCTCATTCTCCATATATAATCTCTCCCCATGACTGCTGATTGTAGTTCTTGCAAAGCTCTCAAAAACCATCTATCAGCTGCACTGCCTTTTCTACTATGTGAATAGCTCCTGTCATGAGCATCTCGGTGTCCTGTTGACAGTCATTCAAAAGGAGGCATGGTCTCTCTGTATTGACACTTTAAAAGCTCGACATCTACAATAAAGCTTAACAAACTGGAACAGTCCCACTTTTCCAACTGGAGCTCTCGGGTGATAACACGGTGAAAGGGGAAAAATTCAAGCCACATATAAATTACTGTCTTCAAGTTAAACCTAAATAACAGTTAGATGTACGCATCATGAAAAATGATCTCCAAATATGTGAAAATATTTCTGTATTAAGCTAATGTTTTGTCTCAAAAAATTCATTAAATACAAGGATGAGTGAGCCTGGATCCTTTGTGCAAATTTGTTATATGATTTACTAAATTACATTAAGCTCCTGCAAGAATTGACACATATGGGAGGATGACTTTTTATTTGAAATTTTGTTGCATATAACAGAGTTCATCAAGCTGTTTCATATTTATTTCTCTGATTAATGATATGTCAAAATTCTAATTCTAGTACCAATTTATGGTGTGTTGGCAACTAGAGAACGAAACAGCAATAGAGACAACAGGCAGAATTGATTTGTATCCATCTCCTTTGAATTTCAGTAAAGGTTTCCAAAATGTGCTTTTCTGTTGTTGTTGTAACCAAACTCAATAATATTACTTTATTTTTTTCTCAACTAATAGCACGTTTCTCCTGAGAGCTGATAATTTCTTCAAGGACAACAGTTCAGTAGGTGATATGATACAAAGTACCAGTCATTCTGAATTAGAGGTTTCACAGTTAGAAGAGCCTAGTATTACCTTTCTCCGTCCACAAAGGCAAATCATAGAGTTAAGTGTCTATTTGCTATATGTGGAATTTGTGGGCGCATTAAAAACAAATATAAATACAGCAAATTGGGAGTAAATGAAATATAACTGGGTAACTATATCAGGGCCTAGAACTAATAAAAAAGAGGAGAAAATAAATTAAATAATAAACAAAACTAAAAATAACTTGAAAGATAAAACAAGGGGACTAAACTAAATAGATATGGATGGAAGTAGGATCTTCCTAGAGAAGGAAGATCAAGTGTGGAGAGGAAGCAGAGAGGACACAGGAAAAGACAAATAAAATTAAGGGACATTTGAGGGGCAGCATGGAAGCCAAATGGAGTAGAAATTTCCTAAAGTATATATATATATATATATATATATATATATATATATATATATGAAGGCGATCTAAATTAAATCAGCAAATAATGGGAAAAACGAATCCCAGTTGGCCATCTCTGGCCAACCAATGAAGCTCCCAGTACAGGAATTGGGGTACATTTAACTGGGGATCCTATGGGAATTGCCACACAGCCCAGGCTCCTGACAAAGCTTAAGGCAAGGTCCCATTACTGAAAACACCACCCACACAACTCATTGAAGGTGGAGATGTACAGCTGGTACCTCCACAGAACCTTTACCCTTATATTTCAGAGTCAACAGTACAAGAACATATGCTGCCTGCTCTCAAAGGAGAAACAGGCAGCAATCCAGCCACAAACCCTCTATGGTTGAAAGTTAGCAACTGATCTGTTACTTATACCTGCTGGGAGAGAGAAAATCAGTTTTCTCAAAAAGAATGGTACTAGGTATATCAATCACTCCAGTTCAGATTTCATGTTCAGGAGTAGTTGAGCAATATATAATAGATTCCACAGCTTTTTGTGTCTGCTTCTTTTTGTAATTGTTATATTTTGGTGGTTTATTTTTTTTTTAATTGGAGGTATGAATTTTTTTTTTTTGCTTTCTTGGTTTGGGGGGTGTTGTATTTAGGTTTTGTTTGCTATTTAAGAAAGAATTTAAAGTTTGTGGTAGGGAAAGGGCATAGGATCTGGCATGATTTGGCGTGAAGGAAGGTTATGATCAAAATATATTTAAATTGAAAATAATAAATAAATAAACTGAGCAAAGACAAACAAAAATAGACATGTTAAACATACAGCTCATAGATTCAAGAAATGTACCACTTAGGTCCTCCATCTATCAATTATGATATCTGGAGAAGTGGAAAGAAGTGAGACTTCTTCCACAGGCAACAGCAACACCATCAAAATGAAGATTAGGTTACTGAAATTGCATGTGCTTTCAGTCTTCTTATGCATTCAAAGCATGAACTGTTGAGTCAGACAAGAAAAATAGCTATTGGCATTTGAGGTAAAGTGCTAACAGAACCAAGTTCTCATTCCTTTTAAAATATATATATATCAACTGGTACTAAGAAATAAAGCCAAAACTTGTTTGTAAAGATTAATGAGCATATTCTTTCAGATACAACCATCTATGCTAAAGTTCAAATAGTGTGTCCATGCTTAAAAACATACTACTCAAACCTGTGAATCGTGCCTTTTTACAAGTAATGACAAAATTGTTATTTCAACAGTATTTATCAAACAAGACTCCTTGGAGACCTGATGATAATGGGATTTTGAATGCTGAATACAGGGGATGTAGCTCAGTCCATTTCAAATCACTGTTGCAACAAGTTATCTTATTCCATCAGGAGTAACCTCATAGCATAGTTAATTGGCAACATCGCGGTTCACCTTCTTCCCATTAGTCAAGGAGAAATGAGAGTCCTGCATGCACAATTGCCACATAGCTGAGGATTAGGGAAGGTGGAGATGGAATGTGACTCACATAGAGACTTGTAAGTTAAAAGTTTGAGAGATTTCTGATTAGTTTTAAAAAGCAGATGGTGTTCAGGTGTAAATAGGAAGGGGGCGGGAGAGTAAGCCTCCACTGTGGCTCAGTAGAACTGTTCATGCACTGAGCAGTGAGACTTTATTTTTTAGGATGTGAGGACTTCTCTCTGGAAATCACTCAATTCCATTCTCTTTTATTATCTCTGTTTTATGTTGGGGGAAATTATCTTTCTATTCATCTGTATAGGCTTCATGTAAGGCTTTTTGTTTGTTTGTTTGTTTTCTGCTAGTAGTTTCATGGATTAGAATGTAACTTGGCTATTCTCACTAAATATCTGGAACCCCTTTAATACTCTTTTGCTCTAGGTGATGCGGGGGTCTTTCAGTGACTGAAATGTGGTGAATCCCCAAAGCTAATGTTGCAAAGAGAAAAATCTGAGGAGATCATGCATCCCACCACGTCATCTAATATCCTGGATACATGGCTTCTATTATAAGATGGTCTCTGCACAGCCTCCTTCTTGATTTCTGCTTGTTTCCAGCCTCCTATTGATTGTCTGAGCCTTCTTAACGCTTCCCATAAATTCATCTTTACATACCTGTAGCTATCATCAGCAAATTTATATGGAAATGAACAAAAAGAAGAAGGAATCGAGATGAATTTACTGCTGTGTCAATAACAGGTAATGTGAACATATTGAGTCTTCTGTGAGTCTTGGTCACCTTTAAAAATAAGCAATTGATTCTCCACTAAGGAACTTATGGACTTTTCTGTGTAAAAAATGCTTAAAACTTTTTGGCTTATTTTCATATGGTTAGTTTCCTTGTTTCTCTATTGAAGTGGCAGTAAATTAGGTTTTAAAATCTTGAAAACTCTTTGAGGATAACATTCTAAAGTCTTTTTTAAAGGAAAGTAGAAATCCAAGTAAATTTATTTATGTGCATTTTCCAAGTTCGGATACACTCAAAATTGAATCATCCGAAGAAGAAAATAATATTTCCCTATCAGTGCTCCCCATTCCCCAAAAAAGATACAATTAGTAAACCTTTATAGAATAAGTGACCTTTGTAACTTAGGTTTCCAAGTCTTTAAATTAGGTAAAAGTAAAGACCAAGAGGCTAGAGAGATTGGTTCAATAGGAGTACTGCCTACTCCTGCAGCAGATCAGTGACTACAAGTTGCCTCCAAAATGCTAGTAACTTTAGTAGTTTTAGAGTATACAATGATCTCCTGTGTTTTGCAGACACTCTATACACATACATGCAGGAAAACACCCATAGACATTTAAAAATATAAGCTAAATGTAAAAGCTGATGACTAAACACTGAACTTCCTGGGATATTTTTATTTCATGAAACATTTATTCAAAAATCACCACAAGATTAATCATGTTGTATTAAATCTACATGGCTTGTGTTTCTTGTTTTCTACTGGGATACATCGTGAATTGTAAGGCTCTATTTGATAATTCAGTTGAATATTATAGTAACACTATACAATGGTTGAGGGCAAAGTGAATTGCAGCAATAAAATGTATATTTTATTTTCTATGATAATCCTCTATGTCATAGTCACAGTGGAAATTAAAATAAAATACCAAATGTCAACATCTTGTGGTCTAATTTCACATGGAAAATATATAATCAGAAAACTGTGGTGTCTATTTAACAAAAAAAAATTATGTCAGTTATGGTGTGTGTGTGTCTTTGTGTGTGCATGTGTGTGTATATGTGTGTACGTGTGTATGTGTGCATCCTTTCTCTTGTGTGTGTATGTCTGTGTATGTTGGTGAATGTGTGTCTCACTTCCCTTGTGTGTGTGTGCCTGTGTGTGTGCCCGTGTGTGTGTGCATGCGCACGTGCATCTTTTCCCTTGAGTCCCAGCCAGATCACCTCTTCAGATACATCACCAGCATTATTGATACTTGCAGATTTTTGGTAAGAGTATACATATTTCAAATTCATATGATCTGGCTTAAATATTGGGTCTTATCTCACTTAAAACTTGGAAGCCACTTGGTTTTGCTATTGCTGAAGTCCATAACCCCAAGACAAGAACTATGTGAATGAGAGTTATCGAACCCAGAAGCTTGGGAGAGTTGTAATTATTCTCAGATAAAAGCTTCTTTTCAGTGTATCAAACTGAGCACCTCTCGCTTCTACTCCCCTTCTTCTTATTCTCTCCCTCTGTTGAAAATGCTGTATTGAGTGCCTGCTTCATTTAAACAATAGATGAAAAATAGGTATCTATTTTAAAATGCACAGTGAGTTTCAGGAGCTATTGGAAAGAGGAAAGCTTCCATAGAGTTTAGCTAGGGGATACATCTGTGGTTGGAGGAATCAGGCAGATGCATCAATGTTAAAACTGCTTTTTGGGATCTTGGGAAAAGCAACATACTTTCTCTTCCGTTTGGATATGAATCATGACCATCCCTACTTATGGCACTGGAATGGTTTTCTCTTTTTATTACAAAGAAGAAAAATCTGGCAAGAACAGTGACAGAATCACCATGAACTAAAGAACAGAACTAGATGATTTCTATTTTCTTTCTGAGTTATGGCTTAGTCCTTGCATGTAAACTTTGTGGAAGGACTGTGTTAAATTGAAGAAACTAAATGGAAATGAGTGCACTCATCAAAGCATATTAGTTCTGGATATTCAGTTGTATTAAACATGATTAAACAGAAGGAATATACAACATATTGTTCTCCAAAGATTTGTGATACATGTAACTGTAACAATAATTGTTTTTAAAACAGAACATGAATTTGTGAGGGGTATGTAGGAAATATGTTCGGCGTCGGAGTGTGGAGGGTTGGCTATAATGAAAACACATTGTTCTTAAGTAGGATATTCTCTAAGAAAACAAGAAAAACAATCAAGCACCATTTACTTGATTCACTGACTCCAATTAATACTACCAAGTCAGGTTTTTACAAGTTAGTGACACTGGGTATATTAACACTCCATGATAGGTCCTATGCCCTGGAAGAGTTGTTCATCAGAAACACAAAACAAATTCTATTTTTTTCTAATTTCTTAGTTTTGTTAAGATTAGAAGAGACATTTTTTGTCTTGCTGGGTTTTTTTTTGTTTTTAAACTTCTTTTATTCTTTTGATCTTTCTCTCTTTTTCTCTTTCATATTTTTTTTTGACACATGGACTTACTATGTAGACGAGATATAGCGTAGAGTTGCCTCTAAATCACAGAGATCCACTTGCCTCTGCCTCCCCAGTGATGGGATTAAAGGCATGCTCTACTATCCAGTTTCCTTCCATCTCTCTCTCTCTTATTTTAGAGAGAGAGAGAGAGAGAGAGAGAGAGAGAGAGAGAGAGAGAGAGAGAAAGAGAGAGAGAGAGAGAGAATGATGTTGAGTGAATAGGGAGGTTGGGTTGAGAGGACCTGGGAGGGTTGAAGATGAGGAAAAATTTGATGGAAATAAATTGTATGATTAAAATTTAAATTTAAAAAGGCAGTCTTTTGTGGAGTGTAGATAATATTAACAGAACAGTAGTTTTTAATTAATTGTCATAATTTGACCATAGTAGTAATGTATATTGACAAGAAGAAAGCCTACATGTGCGTGTCTCGACTATATACTATCTTCAATACTTTGATTTAGATTAAAATATCTTCTAAAATAATAAATATATTTAATATGATGGTGACAACTTCTCCTTGACTATGGTTAAGTGCTGTTCCAGTAAATTATGCATCCCTAAGAAGCAGCCTTAATTAAGTTCTCTTCGTAGACTTGATAGCATACCTTATCCTAACTTCTTTTTGAAAAACAATGAATGGGTTTTTGAGTTCATGGGGTTCTAACAGAAATCTATTAAAGATAAAAAGAAGCTTAAATCATCTATATTACTACTTCTTGCTTTTGTTTATACCAGGGAAGAGTATTCAGAATGGACCTCATCTCAGGCTTGCACTAATCCTTACATAATTACAGTTCATCTATTGGATGCTAGAAACACCTCACGGAACGTGACTTTGTTCTGCTGGCTTGTCTAATCCGCTTCAATTACTTGAGTTCCCTCTCCCAGAGGCTTCACACTCAGATATCAAACTCTGTATGGAAAAAAAAACTTGAGAGGGTTGGTGGTTCAGACTCAATAGATGTGAATCAAGCATCAGGGAAAATCTACCTCCTTCATCCTTTCCCAAATATCAGTCCATCAATAAACATGAGAAACAGCCTGTAATTCACAAAGCTTCTGGCACCTCTGTTGTGATAAGGACAGATTGGTCTGACTAAAGAAATACTGGAGATGGGAATAGTTCAGTGGCTTGGACCAATTTGAATGAATGGAAATTACAAAAGTCCCTGAAGCTGGAGAAAATGAAGCTCTGAAGCTGGTGAAACTTGTCACCTGTGTGCAGAAAACGACAGAGATATTACAGATTTCCAGTACAAAGTGAACTCCTTCAATCACCTGTAAAGAGTTCCCTTGTCAATTAGGACTTGCAGAGAAAGGCCTCAGCAACTGAGAGATGCCTCCTTCCTCTCTGTGCTGAGAACAGCCACCTGCCCAGAATTAGAACTTTGATTTTAAAAGAGAATGAAATATCAGAGTCAGAGATTGCTTGATGGAAATTCCATAAAAGAAATTGGAACACCAAAGAACAGAGGGGTTATAGGTGTGTTATTGCACATGCAAGGGTCCATTTGAGGTTGTGTGATCTCAAGATGAAAAGAACAAAGATCTTAATTAGTCATTCGGTTTTTTGCCAGAAGTAAATGGTATACTGAAATAAAAGGGGATTGTCATTTTGCTTGTCTGCCCAGTTTCTGACCCTTTGTTTTATTTTCTTCTGCAAATCATGACTTTCATCTCAAAATCATTCTCATCCTTCTATTAAACTACCCAAATTTCTAAAATAAATGAATGAGTGAGTGAATAAATAAGTAATGAAGCATAGGCACGAATGAATAATGAATTTAGAGCCAATAAACTTTAATTTGAAATTAACATATTTTTCAATTTATTGTCTGTAATTGAAAATAAAATAACACATATTAGGTAGAATTTAAACATATCTTATTATTATGGAGATTGTTATTTTCTGAGTAATTGCAAAATTTCATAGATGCTTTTAAACAGCTAAACATTCTAAACACTACTGAATGGAGGATATTAGCCCTTTTAGCTCAGTAAGGGCTCAGTAAGCCTAATTTTCTTCTTTTTGGGTCACAATGTTAAACAGATAATCAGGAACTGAGAAGCCATGTAGCATAGAGCAACAGCCCTATTCTAAGAAGGAAAGAAATCAGAGAACCAATGGTCTCCTTTCTCCCCTGTTCTATACACCAAGCCCTTGGTTTCTTTACCCCTAACAGACTGCACAATGTGACAACAATATCACCTATCCTTGTTTGCCGGAAGAAGTGAATGAAATAATATATATTAAGTGCATCCCTGAAAACTCCATCATTTATAAAGTTATCTGTCATTAGGATTATGATGTAGAAGAGAACCATTCTTACTATACACATGACCATCTCAGGGAAGTAGAACACTAAGCATCATAAAATCTATTCTAAACTTAGAATGCAGTTAATGACATAAATGAAAAGATAACATTGCTCATTAATTTACTATTTTACTTTATTAATTGTTATTTTTGAGACTATTTCTTTTCGGGTAGCTGATGTGGAATATGAGATCCTTCTGCCTGAGTCCCCAAGTGCTATGATTAGAAGAGAACACCCTTAATATCATATGTTGGCTGTGTTACTCTCATGGGTTAGACAATGACCTTGATGCTGAGAATAGTTTAGCTAGAAAAAAAGTAATAACACAGTTCTCTATATCCATAAAGTTCACATTGTATAAAAATATACTTTTTCCAATGAACTTACATTATGGAGACTCACATTATGTTCTCAAGCTCGTATTCTTTTTTTGTGTGCAGACTATGACATTGTTATTCTTTTAACTTTTGAAAAAATGAGCTTCCATATAGTTTGAAAATAACAATAAATATATCTAAACATTTGCTCTGTTATCATAAAACAAGTGGGGGTAATCATTTTGACAGAGGTCTTTTTGAGATGGCAAAGCCTTTTATTGGCTGTTTTGTAGATATTTAACATTTCAAACCTTGAAGATGTCCACTTCAAATGATTCCCATCAAAACATCAATACCCCTGTGACCATGAAATTCAAACAGTGGAAAGGATGGAAACTACAATGAGAAGTCCCTACATTGTTGCATAGATTATTCTAACTCCCACCTGGAATCCCACTCAAAGAAGATAACCTTGTAAAGGTTTTCAACCTGGTCATGTCTGAATTTCTCTACTATTAGGAAGCCACAGAAGGGCTAATATTTTCCCTCAAGAGGTTAAAGATCATGGAGGAATCTGAGAACAACAACAAAAAAATTGTACAAGAAGGAAAATATTTTCCTAGGTTTGGGAAAAGCTTGTTTTAAAAGGGATTAATGAGACTTCTTGAACATGATAGCATTGATCCTGATTTCATTTAACCACCAGTTGCTGCTCTGAATTTATTTAGCAAAGTTAACAATGATATTTTTCACAAGCAAAGAGAAAGTAGAGCATAAATTAGTATATATTTTATAAAAGCTAAACTTCATGTGATGTGATGTTTTAGTTACTATACAATGTCCAGTGCTTAATAGTTCTTAATTGTTATATGGCATGCCTTAAGTTACAAATGGATACCTAATTTTCTAAGAGATGAAAATTAAGAAACAGAATTATTACATATATACATGTATAGGTAAAGAGACCTATGTGAAAGGATAGCTTGATTTCAGGTAGAGCATTGGCTAGGAGATCCTGCAAGGAACATTTTGCCACACTCCCAGACTCCAGGCTTCTAACACCCGGCCATAGACCTCCACTGATCCATGCCTTTCAGTCATGTAGGGCACTGTCTACAGTCCCTCCCAAAGAGAGGTTTGTGTCACCTAGCACAGGTAGAAGGGTGTGACTACAGGCCTCAGAGCCTCGAGAGATCCTCATATTAATGAGATACCTAAGGGCCAGAGGGCATAGCAAATTAAGCATTCCTTCCTAGACCCTCCTCCTTTCCTATATAAGTCAGATCTGCCCTAAGAAATGGGGGTACAGCTCATCCACTTTCTGCCATGACAATAAACCTTTTAAAACCATGGACTTCCTTGTGTCTTTGGGAATCCTGCCATGGGAAACCGTGGAGAAGGCCTTTGACTACTGAGCTGCTACTTAATCTCCCGCCAGAAGACTTCTCTACGTTCCCACCAAGAGGCCTGCCAACTCAAACAAGCTAGCTGATGCAGCCAAGCAAGTGCCTGTAACCAAGAGGATCCTGCAAGGTGCTGCTGGAGCTCTCTCTAGTCCCTCTTGGCTGCGGGCCAATCCAACCCATATGCCCTCTGCCTCAGTTCTTCTGCAGCTCCCAGCAGTGTCTGGGAGCCCAAGGACAGAGACCACCAGCCTCCCGGCCAGATGCTTTGGCCCGGAGACCCCCCACTCAGGAGTTCTGCCCCCTGCAGGACTTCAGGCTGAGAACTCTCCATGCCCAAGCGCAGCCCTGCAGCTTCTCAGCCCAGCATCCTCCCACCGCCGCATGGAGTGAACTCAGTCAAATTCCCACTTCTGCCTCCCTGAGCCATGAGAGACATGCAGGAACCACAACACAGCCCAACAGGACCCATGGCCACACACGAGCTACAGCCCCGCAGAGACCTGCTCTGGGGAATGCCTAGAACTAAGTATCATAGATTTTTAAAAGTAAATCCAATGAAGGGGAAATAGAATACATAACTAAGGATACAGAGGGACATATGTAATAGGATAATTAAATGAAGAGGGAGATAGAAGAGGTTAAGGAAGAAAATACATGGAGGGATAGCTAATACTAAGGGTCATTTGAGGGGGTCATATGAAAGCCAACTACTGTAGAAGCTTCTTAAAATATATACACATATGAAAGAAGTCTAAATGGAGCTACCAAATATGGGAGAAAGAAATCTCTAACTGGATACATTTGCCATCAAGTGAAATCTCCAGTCACAGAAATGGGTTATATTTAATTGAATTATTGGCCTAAGGGGCCTAATAGACCCCCCCCCAAAAAAAAAAACTGAGATGGTTATCAAGGCTCTTGGTCTCTCTCCGCAAGACAATGTTAAGGTACTATTGATGAAAACAACACTTACATATCTTGCTGAATGTAGAGAAGAGCCAAGTGCCTTCAACCCTACTGACTAGTGCTCATGGTACTGGTAGGTAGTCTGCATGCTACCAGAGGAAGAAGGTAATCACTAGACCATTCTCTACATAAAAACAACTTTCCTGCATGATACACTGGCACAGTAGTACTACAATCATTGTAGGCAAAACCAACCGCTATCCAGTTGTGTTTATGGCACACTCCAGGAGATGAAACCAATTCCCAACAATGCTCGGATGGCCAAGAATATTAGACAAGTTAGGTCATAGATTTTGGGCAAACCAAAAAGGACCTCTCTGCTAGAGAACACATTTATAGAATGACTTTTTAACACTATTCTACAGTACTCATGGCTCTCTGTTCTACTTAGTCATTATTAATGATGCTTCCTTCTTCAATAGATAAGAGAGCCACAAATGGACAACATGCAGAGAATAAGAGACTTTGGAATATTCAATCCTAAATGAGATTCCTTCATCAAATCCCTCCCTTCAGGGGCCAGGGAACCCTGCTGAGGAGGAGGCACAAAGATTATAAGAGCCAGGGCAGATGGGCAACACCATGGAAACACTGCCCTCTAGAGGTATCATGACTGTTGCACATATAAACTTAGGGAGATTATAGCAGAACATATAGGCCAGGCCCATGAAGGGAGGTCTAAGACAGATGGAAAGTAGACACACACCATCATCGCTAATCAAGAAGCTGTCTCCAATTGACAACAACTTACAAAGGAAAAAGAAAATGTTTTCTCCAATGGAATCTCACTGGGTGTCCAAACTACAAATAAAAGCAGGACCCACTCCCAGCAGTAGATAGGCAATACAAACCAAACTCAATTGTAGTTTTGGAGATTTGTGTGTGTGTGTGTGTGTGTGTGTGTGTGTGTGTGTGTATGTGTGTGTGTGTGTTAATGGCTTGTTTGGCCATTGTTTATCTTACTGTTCTTGTGCTTATATATTATGATCTCTGATTTTGTGTTTTTATGTGCTTTCTTTTATTTTTTAATTTATGTGGGTTTCTTGTGATATTTCATTACTTTTCTTTTTTATTCCTTTTTGCCTACTTTTTGTTCCTAAAGAGTGAGTGAAATTAAGCATGGAATTAAAGTGTTGAGAACTCACAGTGATCTGGTGGGGGAGATGTGGCAAGTCTAACCACGATCAGAATACATTGTCTGAATGTACAAATAAGATATAAATGTAAAAATAAATCCTCATAAATTTGAAATATTTAAAATAAACATCACTGACAGCAAAATAGTAAACATAGGAATGCATGTTACAATTCATAGGACATCTATCAAACAGCTATGTAAGTTAACATAGCATATTGAAATATGAGAATCAGTACCTTTAAATCACATGTAAGATAAGAATACCATTATGCTTTTTTAGTATAAAAATTAGATTTCATTTTAATAATATATCAGTCATCAATGAAACTATACATGTATCAAAATGAATTGTACAATATAAATGCATTATATATATATAATTTTTAACTAAAAACCATATAGAGGCATTTTTTTAAAATTCAGAAATGGCTCTTTCCTGGGCTTGCAGAGATAGTTCAGCCATTAAAAGCTAGGCTCACAATCAAAATGACTATTTCCTGAAAACATTTTCAACAATTTTGTAAGTATACCAGGTTTACTTAAAATTTGGTAATGTAAAAAGGGTTCAAAAATAACAAAGTAGCTTCCTTCCAGGCCACAACTATGCCTGGGGACAGATTTAGTGCTCCAGGTCTTAACCCCTGCTCATACCGAAAGATAGATTGACACTCAAGAAGTCCTAGGCTAACAGGCAAGACCCCCTACCCAAATACCTGGCAAAACTGGAATTCCCTTGAGACCCAGCAAACACAGGACCTAGGATGCTCTGCCAAAGACATATCTGTATTTTAGCACCATAACTCCACCTGGGGCAGATCAGGCACTCTAGATCCCCTCTCACATATGGAGACTGCTTGATTCCAAGGAGATCTGTCATAACCAGGCTCACAGAAAGGAAAGACTCCAGTCAGAGATATCAAGGCCAGTTAACACAAGAGATAACCAAATAATGAGAGGCAAGTGCAAGAACACAAGCAACAGAAACCAGTGCCATGTGGCACCATCAGAACCTAGTTCTCCCAACACAGTAAGCCCTGGATACCCTAACACTCCTTAAAAACAAGATTTCAACTGAAAATTCTACCTCATAAAGATGATAGAGGACCTTAAGGAGGACACAAATAACACCCTCAAAGAAATACAGAACACAGGTAAACAGATAGAAAGAAGCCCTAAAAGAAAAAAAAATCCCACACAAATCCTTTATAGAAATACAAAACAGGATCAAACAGGTGAAGAAATTGAACAAAATTGTCCAGGATCTAAAGATGGAAATAGAAACAATAACAAAATCACAAAGGGAGGCAAACCTAGTGAGGGAAATTCTAGGAAAGAGATTAGCAGATATAGATACAAGCAGCATGAACAGAATATAAGAGGTAGAAGACAGAATCTCAGGCATAGAAGATACCACAGAAGATAATGACACAACAGTCAAAGAAAAAACAAAGTGGTTGCTGTTTTGTCCTATTGACAGTGTCCTTTGCCTTACAGAAGCTTTGAAATTTTATGAGGTTCCATTTGTCAATTCTTGATCTTAGAGAAAAAGCCATTGGTGTTATGTTCAGCAACTTTTCCCCTGTGCCCATGTATTAGAGCCTCTTCCGCTCTTTCTCTTTATAGTTTCAGTGTATATGTCTTTATGTGGAGGTTCTTGATCCACTTGAACTTGAGCTTTGTACAAAGAGATAAGAATGGATTGATTTGCATTCTTCTACATGCTGACCTCAACTTGAACCAACATCACTTGTTGAAAATACTGTCTTTTTTTCCACTGGATGGTTTTAGCTCCTTTGTCAAAGATAAAGTGACCATAGGTGTGTGGGTTCATTTCTGGGTCTTCAGTTCTATTCCATTGATCTTCCTGTCTGTCTCTGTACCAATAGCATGTAGTTTATATCACTATTGCTTTGTAGTACAGCTTGAGATCTGGAATGGTGATTTCCCCAGTAGTTCTTTTATTTTTGAGAATAGTTTTCACTGTCCTGGGTTTTGGCTTATTCCAAATGAATTTGCAAATTGCTCTTTCTAACTCTATGAAGAATTGAGTTAGAATTTTGATGGAAATTGCATTAAATGTATATTGTTTTCAGCAAGATCACCATTTTTACTATATTAATCCTGCCAATCCATGAGCATGGGAGATGTTTTCATCTTCTGAGATCTTCTTCGATTTCTATCTTTAGATATTTGAAATTCTTTTCATATAGATCTTTCAGTTGCTTGGTTAGATTCACGTCAAGGTATTTTATATTATTTGTGACTACTGTGAAGGGTGTCACTTCCCTAATTTCTTTCTCAACCTGTTTATCATTTCAGTAGAGGAAGGCTACTGATTTGAGTTGATTTTATATCCAGCCACTTTGCTGAAATTGTTCATTAGGTTTAGGAGTTCTCTGGTGGAATTTTTGGGGTCACTTAAGTATATTAGCATGTCATCTGTGAATACTCAGTTTTTTACTTCTTCCTTTCCAATTTGTATCCCTTTGACCTCCTTTTGTTGTCTAATTGTGCTGTCTAGGACTTGCAGTACTATATTGAATAAATAGGGAAAGAATGGGCAGCCTTGTCTAGTCCCTGATTTTAATGAGATTGCTTCAAGTAGATTAGGAAAAGATTGTTACTAATCCTACCTCTGATAGAGGGCTAATATCCAATATATAAGAAGAACTCAAGAAATTAGACTCCAGACAATGAAATAACCCTATTAAAAGTGGGGTACAGAGCTAAACAAAGAATTCTCAACTGAGGAAACTTGAATAGTTGAAAAGTACCTAAAGAAATGTTCAACATCCTTTGTCATCATGAAAATGCAAATCAAAACAACCCTGAGATTCCACCTCACACCAGTCAGTATAGCTAAGTTAAAAAACTAAAGTGATAGTAGATGCTGGTGAGGATGTGGAGAAAGAAGAACACTCCTTCATTGTTGGTGAGATTGTAAGCTGATACAACCACTGTGGGAATCAGTCTGTTTTTTTCTCAGAAAATTGGACATAGTATTACCTGAGGACCCAGCTATACCACTCCTGGGCATATAAACAAATAATGCTCCAACATATAACAAGGACGTATACTCAACTATGTTCATAGCAGCCTTATTTATAATAGTCAGAAGCAGGAAAGAACCCAAATGCCTTTCAACAAAGGAATGGATGGAGAATATGTTGTACATTTACACAATGAAGTACTACTCAGCTATTAAAAAAGAATTTATGAAATTCTTAGGCAAATGGATGTAACTAGAAAATATCATCCTGAGCGAGGTAGCCCAGTCACAAAATACACATATGATATGCACTCACTGATAAGTGGATATTAGCCCAAAAGTTCGAAATACCCAAGATACAACTCTCAGACCACATGAAGCTCAAGATCAAAGTGGGGGTGCTTTGGTCCTTCTTAGAAAGAGTCACAAAATACTCACATGAGGAAATACAGAGATAAAGTGTGGAGCAGAGACTGAAGGAGAGGCCCACCAGAGACTACCCCACCTGGGAATCTATCCCATGTGCAGTTACCAAAGGCAGGCACTGTTTTAGATACCAGGAAGTGTATGCTGACAGGAGCCTGATATAGTAGCTGTCTCCTGAGAGGTTCTGCAAGAGCCTGACATATACAGAGGTGGATGCTTATAGCCAAACAGTGAACTTATCAAGGGGTCCCCAATGGAGGAGTCAGAGAGAGGATTGAAGAAGCTGAAGGGATTTGTGGCCCCATGGGGAGAGATACAATACCAATCAAACAAAGGTTCCAGGGTCTAAACAGCCAGCCTGGGAACACACATGGAGAGACCCATGGCTCCAGCTGTATATGTAGTGAGGATAATAGAAGGAAAAATCCAACAAAAGGAGGGAAAATACACCCAAGAAAAACCAAGAAATTAAACATCTTACAACAAACAGAAAAGAAGAGGATCACACAATCATAGTACCACCACTAACAACAAAAATAACAGGAACCAACCATCATTGGTCTTTAATATCTCTCAACATCAATCTACTCAATTTCCCAATAAAAAGACATAAGCTAAGAGTCTTGATATGTAAACAGGATCCAGGATTTTGCTGAATGCAAGAAACACATCTCAATTACAAAGACATCACTACCACAGAGTAATACTATGTCCAATTTTCTGAGGAATTACCAGACTGATTTCCAGAGTGGTTGTACCTCAGAGTAAATGGCTGGAAAATTTTCCAAGCAAATATTCCCAAGATACAAGCTGGAATAAAGCTGGAATAGCCATCCTAATATCCAATAAAAAAGATGTTCAGCCAAAAGTAATCAAAAGAGATGGGAAGGACACTTCATACTCATCAAAGGGAAAAAATCCACCAAGATAATTTCTCCATTCGGAACATCTATTTCCCAAACACAAGGCCACCTGCATTTGTAAAAGAAACATTACTGAAGGTTAAAACATGCATTGAACCTTACAAAATAGTTATGAGATACTTTAACACCCAACTTTAACCAATGGGCACATCATGGAAACAGAAAGTACACCAAGACCCAGTGAAACTAACAGAAGTTATGAACCGCATGTATTTAACCAATATCTACAGGACATTTCACCCTAAAACAAAAGAATATACCTTCATCTCAGCACCTCATTGTACCTTCTCAAAAATTGACCATGTAATCAGACATAAAACAGGCCTCAACTTATATAAGAAGTTTGAAATAATCCCAGCCCTTCTATCAGATCACCATGGACTAAACTGGTCTTTAATAACAACAAAAGCAGCAGAAAACTTACATACTTATAAAGCTGAAAATATCTCTACTCAGGGTTAACTTGATCAGGGAAGAAATAAAGAAATACTTTCTAGAATTTAACAAAAACTTAAGGCACAGTGTACCCAGATTTCTGGGATACAATGAAAGTAGGGCTAAGGACAAATTTCATAGCACTGAGTACCTTCATAAAGAAATTGGAAAGATCCTACGCTAGCAACTTAACAGCACACATGAAAGCTCTAGAACAAAAAGAAGCAAACACATCCAAAAGGAGTAGATGGCAGGAAGTAAACCCAGGTCTGAAATCAATCAATTCAAAAAAACAAAGAGAACTATACAAAGAATCAACAGATCTAAGAGCTGGTTCTTTGAGAAAATCAACAAGGCAGATAAACCCTTAGCCAAACTAACTAAATGGCACAAAGACAGTATCCAAATTAACAAAGATAGAAATGAAAAGAGAGACATAACAACAGGAAAAGAGGACATTAAAAAAAATCATTAGATCCTACTACAAAAGCCATTATTCAACCAAAACAGAAAATTTAGATGAAAAGGGTGACTTTCTAGACATATTACAGGTACCAAAGTTAAATCTGGACCGGATAATCTATCACAACAGTTCCTTAACCCCTAAGCAAATAGAAGCAGTAATTAAAAGTCTACCAACCAAAAAAAGCCCAGGGCCAAATGGTTTTAGTGCAAAATTATATCAGACCTTCAAAGAAGGTCTAATAACAATACTTCTCAAACTATTCCACAAAATAGAAACAGAAGAGACATTACTAATTCATTCTATGTAGACACATTTACACTAACTCCGAAAACACAAAGTGACTCAAGAAAGGAAGAGAACTTCGGACCAATTTTGCTTATGAATATCAATGTCAAAATACTCGATAAAATTCTCACAAACTGAATTGAAGAACACATCAAAATGATAATTTACTACTATCAAGTAGGCTTCATCTCAGAGATGCAGGGATGGTTCAATATATGAACATCCATCAAAGTCGTTGATTATTTAAATATACTCAAACAAAAAATACATTACATGATCATCTCATGTGATGCTGAAAAAGCCTTTGACAAAATACAACATTAAAAGTCTTGGGAAGATCAGAAATGGTAGGTGCATACCTAAAGATAATAAAACAATATTCAGTAAACCAACAGCCAACATCATATTAAATTGAGAGAAACTTGAAGCAATCCCACTAAAATCAGTGAGAAGACAAGGCTGCCTTCTCTCTTCCTATTTATTCAATATAGTACTCAAAGGTCTTGCTAGAGCAATTAGAAACAAAAGAAGGTCAAAGGAATACAAATTTGAAAAGAATAAGTCAAGTTATCACTATTTGCGGATGATATGATAATATAAATGAGACCCCAAAAATTCTACTACAGAACTCCTATACCTGATAAACAACTTCAACGATATCGCTGGATATAAATTTATCTCAAACAAATCAGTACCCTTCCTCTACACAAAGGATAAATGGGCTGAGAAAGAAATTAGGGAAATAACATCCTTTATAATAGTCACACATAATTTAAAATATCTTAGTGTAGCTCTAACCCAGCAGGTGAAAGAACTGTATGACAAGGCCTTCAAGTCTCTGATGAAAGAATTCAAAGAAGACCTCAGAAGAGGGAAAGATCTCTCATGCTCATGGATCAGCAGGATTAACTTGTATAAATGGCCATCTTACCAAAATCCATCCAAAGATTCACTGTAATCCCTATCAAAATTCCAACTGAATTCTTCACAGAGATAGAAGGAGCAATTCTTCATTTTTTTTAGGGGTCAAGGAAGGTAATTTTTAATAAACATTGCTTGTGATTTATATGATCACAAAGTTGTGAAAACACTAATACAGGAGATCAATGATTATGTTCTATAAGTAAAACTCAAAATGGCATGCACTATCTCTATTAATTTTTTAAATATATAATTTATTTATTTTTTTCAAGTTGCAATTTATACTCATTCACACAGGGGTTATAAACACAAAAAGGCAGGACTTGGGGAAGGGGATGACACTGGAGTGTGGGTGTTCGGGAGAATACAGATGTCTTTCAGAACCAGGTATCGGCTGGGTGAGGGTTCAGGGGACAGATCACTATGACTTTGCCTATAATTCACTTGTCCTTATCTAAGTTGGTACTACCCGCCAAGGCTACCTATTTACAAGGTCTATGACTACTCAGGCTGGTAAATTATCACAAAGACTGCCTGTTTACAATAGCTTATAGCCATCTGTTTCAGTGTTTATCCACAGAGACCCAAGACTTGGTGTTAGTATACATGTATGACAGGCCCATTGCTGATTTTAGGCCAATGGCTGATTTTAGGCCTTCAGTGTGTAAGCAGGGGTGCCCCTGACATCTCCTCCCTTTCCTAAGTATAGATGGGCTGTGGCAAATCTAATCTTGAGAAAGCGGGAATAAAAAGGAGCAATTCTTGACTTCGCATGGAATCACAAAAACCCCAGGATAATGAAAACAATTCTCAACAATAAAAAAACTAGAGGAATCACCATCCCTGACCTCAAGCTATACTATAGAGCAATAGTGATTTAAAACGGCATGGTATTGGTAAAGAGACAGAAAACTTGATCAATGGAATAGAACTGAAGAACCAGAAATAAACACACACACACACACACACACACACACACACACACACACACACACACCTATAGTAACTTGATCTTTAACGAAGACGCCAAAACCATACAGTGAAAAAAAGAAGGCATCTTCAACAATGGTACTGATCTAACTGGAGGTCTGCATATAGAATGCAAATTGATCTATTTTATCTCTTTTACAGAGCTTAATCAATGTGGATCAAGTGCCTCTACACAAAACCAGGCATGCTGAATCTATTAGAAGAGACAGTGGGAAAAAGCCTTTTTTCATCATCAGCACAGGGTAAACTTTCCTGAACAGAACACCAGTTGCTCAGGCTCTAAGATCAAAAATTGACAAGTGAGATTTCAGGAAACTGAAAAATCTTCTGTAAATTAAACTAGACTGTCAATAAGACAAAATGACAACCTGAAGATTGAGAATAGATCTTTACCAACCCTACATCTGATAGAGAGTTAATATCTAAAATATATATTTTAAAAAATGCAAGAAGTTAGACTCCAGAAAACCAAATAACCCTATTAAAAATGGGGTACAGAGCTAAACAGAGAATTCTCATCTGTGGAATCTCGAATGGCCAAGAAGCACCTAAAGAAATGTTCACTATTCTTAGTCATCACAGAAATGAAATTCAATAAAATAAAATAGTGTGGTACACTTACACAATGTAATTGTATTCTATTAAAAATGAAGACTTCATGAATTTTTGCAGGGAAATGGGTGGAACTAGAATATATAATTTTGAATGAGGTAGTCCAGTTCAAAAGGACATACATTATATGTATTCACTAATAACTGAATATTAGCCCACAAGCTCAGAATACCCAGGATACAACTCACAGATAACAAGAAACTTAAACGTGGGAAGGCCAAAGTTTGGATCCTTCAATCCTACTTAGAAGGGAGAGCATAATAATCAAGGAAGGCAGAGTGAGAGTGGGAAATGGGCTGGAGAAGGGAGGGAGAGAGAAAGTAGGGTAGGAATAGGTAATGGAAGAGACAGGAGAGAAATCCGAAGACCAGAAAAATGAATAGAAATATGTAGGAGTGTGTGTGTATGTGTGGGGGGTTGTGGTGGGTGGGGGGAGACAGGGTGACCACTAAAAAGTCTCAGACATCAGGGATGCAAGAAGCTTCCAGGACCCAATGGGAATGACATTAGCTGAAATACTCAACAGCAGGAAGATCAAACCTAGAGATCACCTCAATTAGATAAACATGGTCCTCTGTTGAGGAATGGGGCCACCTACCCATCTCAAAATCTTTAACCCGTAATTGTTTCTGTCTGAAGGAAATGCAGGGACAAAAAAAAAAATGGAACAGAGACTGGAAGAAAGACAATCCAGAGACCACCCGACCTTAGGATTCATCCCATCTGCGGACACCAAACCCCATCACTATCACGGATACCAAGAACTGCTTGCAGACAGGAGCCTGGTATTGCTGTTGTTTGAAAGAGTCTCCCAGCACCGAAGTTCTCTGATATATATATCTGCCATCAATGGGAGGGGAGGTAGTTGGTTCTGTGGAGGCTTGTGGTCCCATCGAAGGGGGATGCTATATGGATGAGGAAGTAGTGTGAGGGTGGGTAGGGGAGCACCCTCTTAGAGACTAAGGGGAGTGGGGATGGTGGAGGCTTTACAGACAGGATACTGGGAAGGGGGACAACATTTGAAATGTAAATAAATAATATAATTAGCTAAAATGGGAAAAATGAACAAAGCAAAAAATTATAAAAATTATTAACTTTTCCCATAGGATTTTATTATTATTCTAATTTGGGAATAAGCAAATTATCTGTAGAGAAGACTTATATTTCTCATATTTCTCATACACTTATAGATAATGTTTACAGTAGAAAATGAACAACAATAAATGCTTAAAAATTAATTTTCAATATTGAACCTTCACAGGGAAATCACATCTTTCTGCCACATCGAATACTTCCCTCAACCTTTTGCAAAATTCCTTCTTCTCTAGGATTTTATCCAGTTGTTTCACTGAACTTTAAACACTATTGTTTAACTGCAACCTTACCTTTCTCCTATAACTTTTATCCATTCAAGGCAGACGATATGACTATTGAATATTTATACCCACCAAACCCATCGAAAGTGTGGCCAAAATATATTTTTATTAAAATGAATATACTTCTGGACATAAAGATTATTGCAGTGGGGATTAAGTGTGGAATTCTGAGCAGTTTTTAACAAGTAAAAGCCATGACCAAATATTTTCAGATGAAAAGTTCTTTTCTCAATATCTTGAGATATAGATCACTAATGTACATATTTATTTCCTTATGTTTTATAAGGACACACACACATTTGCATTTATCAAACCCAATGAGCAAATGTTTTTTGTGCATCTATAGATGCATTTAGACATCTACGTGGATACATGGGTAATCTGATTTCACTCACTCTAATATAAATATACTTCAGAGCTACTTCATGCTGATCATTCTAAGCCTCCTCCTGTCAATCAGGGAGCTTTTCCTCACAGTCCTGACATTCCGTCCCCCCTGTTCCTCCGCCCCTATGCTCCATCCTTCTGCCTTCCTTTTACGCTAACACTCATGAAAACCTTCTTTTAAATGTTTACGAAAGCTACCATCAGACCATGTTTCTTCCCTAGTGTTAAATCAACACTTCCCACTACATCTCTGTTTTTGACTGCTGAGTTTAACACTGGGAGGAGGTGAGGATTTCTGTGTCTGCCAATTGGCACTGCTTTGGAGGAAATCTGGCATGAGAACAATTGCACATTTAAAGGCAATGCCACCAGGCCTCTGTTCACTGGGCATTTTCCTGGCTCTTTTCGGTGACCTTTGTTCTTCAAAAACTTAACATGCCTCTCACGAAGACTAAAAGAATGATAACCTACCAGGAGTGTTTCATTTTCCATAAAAGGAAATGCATTATCTGAGAATGATACAAAAGTAAGTTTGGTTTGAAGAAGAAGAGAATAGATTTCCACTTCCATATGCCTAAGTTCTAAACCGTAGCTGCATATGCACGAGAAGCAAAAATTACCTGTCCAAGAGTGAATTAGAAAATTACAATAGTAACTGGGCAGTTGAAGTTTGTGATAGTTGGCTAATGTGCTTTTGAATAAAGTCCCATCCTGAGATTTGTCCCTCTGACCAGTGCATAATAGGTCACTGCACAATATTCTTCTCCCTTATAAAAGACAGAAATAAAACAAACAGCTTGTAACAATAGTTTAAAATAAATTACTATACTGAGAGCAAAGATTTGATGCACCAAACATTTAGCAGATAATATATATAGTCTCCGCCAGGAAGGCTGATGACTACTATTGACTTCTGCTAATTCTAGTTATAGGCTCATGATTTGGTCTGGACTGTGCAGAGCAATTGACTGGAGAGGAAAGAAAGACAGCTAAATGGTGACAGCCTGTTAGAGAAAAACCCAAAAGCAGGAACACTAATGTACAAAAGAAAATTGCTGCATTCTGAGGCAACATAGAAAGCTAGGAATCTTGTTAAGAAGTAGGTAAAAGGCAGATAGAATTCTTCACCATTATAATGGCACTTAAGAAACAAAGTTCTTCTAGAAAAAATAATATATGCTAGAGTCTGTAGACTCCCCAAGACATTGTCAAGATCTTAGCACCATTGGGTTGGAAGCTAAGGACTTTGATTCAAACTCTCTAAAAAAAATGGAATCATCTCATCTTTTAGAGCAAAAAAAAGTAAAGAAGTGTTAGAGTGTCAATTAAGAGTTCACAAGGCATATGTTTGAGGAAGTATCAGGATGCTGATCAATACTGAGGCTTATTAAGACTATTATACTCTGATGGTGTTCTGGCCTCTATAGCCAGTTCTAGCCCACAACTCACACTGCCTGTCTGTGGAGGGTACCTTTGCCTAGAGAAAAAGAGCTTTGATAACTTTTCCGTATAATGTCACTAATAGATGCAATAAATTTCACTAGATGAACAGAAAAATATTTAAAATGTAACCAGTGTTTTTTAATGTACATTT
The DNA here is from genome assembly GCF_004785775.1 of Grammomys surdaster. Classification (NCBI taxonomy): domain Eukaryota; kingdom Metazoa; phylum Chordata; class Mammalia; order Rodentia; family Muridae; genus Grammomys; species Grammomys surdaster. The sequence continues at coordinate 7,387,647 of NW_021620929.1, forward strand.
TAATTTATATTTGTTTGGTTTCTACTTAGAATGCACAGCAATCACAACATCTTCATACATAATGCCTGGTTGTTCCACTTATCTCATCTTCATCTCTCATAATTTGTTCCCCACCATAACTTGCATTTTTCTATTACTCAGTAGGGTCTTATTAAAGTCACAGAAACATATCCAGCAAAAGATTGCCTAGTCTGTCCTCAATGAAAGAAGTTGCACCTAACCCTAGAAACATTTGAGGCTCCATGGAGTGGGGAGACCTGGCAGAGAGATGGGGAGATCCTCTTGGAGATAGGGGAGGAGGAATTAAATGAGGTGGATCAGGGTGGCGATAAAAACTGGACTGTAAAAAAGATTAAAGGTAATTAAATGAAAAAAGTACAAGAAAGTGTATATATATATATATATATATATACACATATATATGTATATATATATATATATATATATATATATAACAAATTTTGAGTTAAAATTAGAATAAAAATATATCTTATATCCAAAAAGTAATAAAAAGCAATAGCTCTCAACCCAAAAAGGCACTTATGTTCTATTACCCCACTTTAATATCCTTAATACTTCATTTCCTTCATTTTCTTCTCTAGCTATATCATCTATACCGTAACAAACAAACAAACACACACACTCACACACACAAACATACAGAGAGACAGAGAGGGAGAGAGAACCAGAGTCAGAGAGATAGAGAAACAGAGAGAAAAATTGAGACAGAGAGAGAGAGAGACAGAGAGACAGAGACACAGAAAGATATGTTTAGCATAGGATTCTGATATGAGAGTTAACCTTTGGTAGTTATTTTTCTACATTTGAGATACTATACATAATAAAAAATTTTACAGCTCTATTCATTTTTCTGCAAATCATACATGTTCCTTTTATATATGACTAAATAAAAGTCTAATTAGTATGATGCATAACTCATTTTCATCATCTAGTCAATTTTTACTGGACATTTAGACTATTACACTTTGTGCCAATAGAGAATAATGTTTTACCAACATTAATGTGCTTTCTTTGGTAATGCATAGAGTTCTTAGGATATACATAATATAT
>NW_021620929.1:7388817-7430231 GCF_004785775.1 Grammomys surdaster
TATATATATATATATATATATATATATATATATATATATATATATGTGTGTGTGTGTGTGTGTGTGTGTGTGTGTAATATATGTGCTTGATTATATACATAAAACATATATTTAATATATCCAGAAGAGCTGTGTTATAAGGTAGCTCTGATTTTTGAAAATATCACTAGTAAGTCTCACAAATCCTGTCAATTTACAATCAAATCAGTTGGGAGTAAGTGTTTCTCTTGTAAAAATTCTTGTAGCTATAATTTAGCATTTATTTTCTTGACAGCCTATCTGACTGCTATGGTGTAGGTTTTGAAACAAGTTTTAATTTGCATCCCCCTGAGGGTTAAAGGTGATGAACATATAAAAAAATATATTTATTGGTCATTAATTTTCTTAAGAATTGCTCATATACTTTGTTAGTATAGTTATAGATTGGCAGTTTCAAAAGTGAAGGATAAAAGTATAATTAGAATAGACAGTGGGTAGCAAATACTTTATAAACTGAATTTGAGGGACTCTAGAAGCTAATAAACTCCAACCAGAATGAAGAAGCATAGAATTGAGTCTATGAATATTGCAGTTAAACTTGTAAGAACGAAAATCAAATAGCAACTAGGCAAAAATGTGCAGTTCGGTTGGGTCAGGATTGACCTTCTTATTCTCTCGGGGAAGAACAAACAAGAATGTAACATTCAAAACTATCTAGAGGGAAGAATGAGGGAAGGGGCTATTTGAGGTGAGTACGGGGAGGTGGGGCAATGATCGATATATAAAGGGAATAAATAAATAAATAAATACATAAATAAATGGAAAACAAGCTGAGAATGAAATAAGTAAAGGGAATAGTGTGCTAGAGTTCCATATTGGGCAACTTTTTCTCAAAAGCAAAGGAAATAAAACATTTTATCATAAATTTGTTGGAGAGACTTTCTCACTCAAAACATTACACAGTAGGAGAAAACACCATGATACTCTTTATGAAAATGACGCAATGCCACATGAGTCGGAGGAAGAAACCACCAAGAATATTAAGTGGATGCCTATAAGAACAAAGCTGATGACCATTTAATATCATAGTGGCAGACATCCATTGTTGTCATATAAAAGCAAAGGCAATAGGAATGCAGATGCACACCAAAGGGAGGTAAAGCAGTGATTACTGTAATTTTCTTGCATTGTTTTACAATATTAAAAGTACTTATTTTTTGGTCTAGGGAGAAGGCTCAGCAGTCACAAGAAATGGCTGCTCTTCTGGATTACCTGAGTTCTATTAACAGGACCCATATGGCAGCTTACACGTATCTATAAATGCAGTACCCCATCTGGCCTTCATGGGCACTAGGTATGCACATGATACATAGATATGCTTGCCTGTACAACACATAGACACATAAAATAAAATTAAAATGAATTGTTTAAAAAGTACTGACTTTTAGTTGATGTTAGTAAGCTGGTAATACATTTGAGTAATTTCTAGTATAATTAATCATAGAATAATAATATGACATACACACTTTATTAAATCGCATGAAGTAAACAACTAAAACAAGCAAGTCAAGATGGGATATAAATAAACAGAAAACAGATGGGATATAAGTAAAACAAAATTCAATTACAGCAATAATTACATACAACATAAATATATTTACTAATTAGATTAAAGCATCTAGAGTATGATGTAGGGTTTAAAATAAAATATATATGTGCTCTGTTCATAAACAAGTGAACCTGAAATATAACAGCATATGTAGAAAGTATTAAGATGGGAATATTATGTCCTTGTAAACATTAACCAAAAGAAAGCTTGCGTTACAATGCTGAGAGAGAGAACTTAGACATAAGGCAAGAGATCAGTTGAGAGTTCAAGGGGACACGTTCAGTGTGACAAAAGAGTAAGTGGATAGAAAGATATGATGCTAAATATTTGCATGTCTGAAAACAGAGCTATAGTACAAGTAATGCAAATAATATCACTAACAATGAGAATGATAATCCTGAAATTATATAAGAAATATTAAAACACCTCAGGTAGTAAAATAAAAACCCAAAATGTCTAAAAAAAAAGGATTGTTCCTCACAATCAGATCATATGATTCAGTTGACATACAGGACATTATATTTCATAACAATAAAATATATTTAGTACAGTCAGTACTTTAAAATAATGTACTTGGTCATAAGCTAATTTTTCATTTCATTTCAATAAATTACAATCCTACATAGTGTATTTTCAGATAGAATTACACTGGAATTCAATAATAAAATTAAAACAAGAAAATTCACATAAGTTTGAAAAAGAAACAAGAGTTCTAAAGAGTTCTAATGGATTGTAAGTTAAGTTAAAATCACAATATACAGAAGAAAAGCATTTTTAATTAAACAGCATGATACATCAAGCATGAAACTACAAGTGTTCTCTTGGCAAATACATGCACACACATCCCCCACACACCCATACACTCTCATGTGCACACACAATACACACTGAAAGTGTTCCAATGTTTTCATTTCCAGGGGCTACATAAAAAGGAAACTAGATAAAATTGGGCAGAGAAGAAGGGAAATAAAAAGAGAAAATGAGGAAGAGAATGGAAAAGGGAAGGGGAAAGGTAAGTGTTGGGTGAGGATAAGAGAGAGTAAAGAAATCAGAGGGGAAGAAATATCAATGCTTAGCATACAAATAGACCATAGAGGAAATGTAACTGCTTGGTTTTTTTTTTGTTTTTGTTTTTGTTTTGTTCTTTGTTTTCTTTCTTTTTTTTTTTTTTTTTTTTTTTTTAGAATCATCAAACAAATCTAATACCTTGGGAAAATAATGGAAGTAAAAACCATAAACTAACAATAGCATTAAAAACATTACAAAATACTTATAGAAATTAAGACAAAGATGAGTATAAAGACAGGAGCACCATCAGTGTTTACAAATTACATGGTAAGCATCATAAAAGAAGTTATCAAAGTCCACAAGAACTCATACAACATGGAAACAGAAGTTCCAGGACACATGAAAGAACTACGGAGGATACAAAAAAACAAATCTGTACTAAATCTTCCATGGAATAGGTTTCTCCAGCACTAAAGACAGTACACTGACAGCAAGTAAATATATTCATCTTATAGAAAGTTAGTTTCCTGAGTAAGCTTTTGGAGTTACATATACCCAGCAGTGAGAATTAAAAAAAATTTCTGGAAATTGAACTATATAATAGCTGTCTTTAAAGTAGTCTAAATAGGACTCAGTAGGTACACACGCATGCACACAAACAAACAAACAAACAAACAAACATTTTTAGCAAAGGGCTGTTCACACCAAGGATGCATGTTTGGTCTTACAATAGATATCAAAGCATGTGACATTAAATTTTATAAGGAGATAAATTAGGTAATTTCAGTACATTGAGAAAAACATTGAATAAAATATGAACCTCATTTATGAATAAAATGTTTTAACAACAATATAAAACAAAATTATTAATTTTATAAGGAATACCTCAAAAACCATAAAACATTATTCTTAAGAAGGCTATATACAACAGTTTATTTTCTTGGGCTAAAGAATAGAATTATCTGGTAGGACAGGGAGGTGAAAAGGTTAAACTGGGAGGAGAGAAGGGATGAGAAACTCTAATCCCAATGTAAAGTAACTAAGTTAATTAATAATGAAAAAAGAAAAGAAATAGAATTCTTTTTTGTCTATAGTCACACAATATTACATTAAAAATTAATCAAAACTCACACAGACATAAAAACAAAATACACTTGCCATTTCACAAATGTTTTGTTTCTGTTTTTAATTGGAAATTTTATTTATTTACAATACAGATGTCATCTCATTTCCCCTCCCTAGAACCCCCTATCCTATACCCCCTCTTCCTTTATCCTTTTATACCATTTTGATTACATGCATGTATTAAGGTCAGTTCTAGGTTGAAGGTCTAGCAATACAATAGATGCTAATAGTCAAGGAACAAGCAATACAATAAACAAAAATAGTCAAAGTAAAAGCAAGGCATTAAACCCAATTACGTGAACACTCCCGTGATCAGTTTCTAAAAGCTTATCAGGATGCCCCAAGTATCTGAGCCTACTTCCCTGTCTTAGCTCAAGGTAATTTTCATGTCTGAAGCCTACTTCCTTGTTCTAGCCTAAAATTTAGATTCCTGTCTGAAATTACTTCTTTGTTCTACCCTAACATTTAGATTCCTGCCTGAGATTCCTTCTATGTTTTAGCGTAAGATTTAGATTCCTACCTGAAATTACTTCTTTGTTCTAGCCTAATGTCAGATTCATGCCTGAAGCCTACTTCTTTGTCGTTGGCCAATGTCATATTCCTGGCAAGCAGCCCATTTCCTTGTCCTTGGCCCATGTCAGCTTCTTGCCAAGTAGCCCTAAAGGAGCACCACCTACCCCATTTTTTATTTCATTAACAAGACTGAGCCTGTCTTTGGTCATTTTGACAAGAATGACTTGGATATCTGTCAAGAAATATGCACTATCAGAAGCAATGCACTTCTCTCTTCGGTTGGTAAGGCTCTGTGCAAAATCCTACCCATCCTTGGCTTGCCAGCCTGTTAAATTAATAACTCTGTCTGCAGGTCCATTATCAGTTTCAAGTCATGGACTTTGACTTCCAGCCTGTTGATGTAGAGACAAGCTTTAACACTATGTGCAGGAATAAAAGTAACCCCAAGACAAGAAGGGTAGCCTGATCAAGTTATATATGCCATTCCTGAGGTTTGACCAAAATGGGAATTCTGACCTCAGGCCATGGACAATTTTATCAGCATTATCTGCAGCATCAAACCTCAACAGAGCAGCATTCTTGAAATTCATAGTCTCGCATAGGGGTTGATGTCAAAAGTATCCCTTCTCCAGGAAAAAGACATCGGGATGGGTATGGCCCTCATGCCTCACTGGACAACGACAGGGGGACCGGAGCCATTACAAGGTCCCCTTCAATTACTGGAGGTCAGGCCTCTATCCCAGCCTTCACAAGATTAGAATTGCCACAGGCCTTCTATACTTAGAGAAGGGAAGAGATGTCAGGGGCAGCCCTGCTTACACACTGAAGGCATAAAATCAACCATAGGCCTAAAATCAGCAATAGGCCTGTCATTCATGTATGCTAACACCAAGTCTTGGGTCTCAGTGGAAAAACATTGAAACAGATGGCTATAAGCTAATGTAAACAGGTAGCTTTTGAGGAAATCTCCAAGCCTGAGTAGTCATAGACCTTGTAAATAGGTAGACTTGGCAGGTAGTACCAATATAGATAAGGACAAGTGAATTATAGGCAAAGTCATAGTGACCTGTCCCCTGAACCCTCACCCAGCCAATACCCTGTTCTGAAAGACATCTGTATTCCCCCTGAACACCCACACTCCAGTGTCATTCCCTTCCCCACATCCTGCCTTTCTGTGTTTATAACCCCTGTGTGAATGAATTACGATTTGAGAAAAAAATAAATTACAAAAAAAAAGAAATTCACAATCTCACTATGCAAAGTTAACATGCCCAGAGAGGTGTTAATTATGCCAAATATCCTACAGGTGTCTTTAAAGACATTTTTTAGAATTAAATGAAAATGAAGACACATCATACCAAAACTGAAGGGACACAATGAAAGCAGTACTAAGAGGAAAACTTATAGCTCCAAGTGCCTACAAAAAGCAACTGGAGAGAGCATACACTAGCAGGTTGACAACACACCTGAAAGCTCTAGAACAAAAAGAAGCAAACACACCAAAGATGAGTAAACAGCAGAAAATAATCAACAGGGTTGAAGCCAGGTTTGAAGTCAACCAAGTAGAAACAAAAAGAACTATACAAAGAATCAATAAAACCAGGAGCTGGTTCTTTGGGAAAATCAACAAGGTAGATAAACCCTTTGACAGACTAATCAGAGGGCAGAGAGACAGTATCCAAATTAATAAAATCAGAACTGAAAAGGCTGACATAACAACAGAAACCGAGGAAATTCAAAAAATCATCAGATCCTACTACAAAAGCCAATACTCAATAAAACTGGAAAATCTGTATGAAATGGACAATTTTCTAGACAAATACCAGTTACCAAAGTTAAATCAGGACCAGATAAACCATCTAAACAGTCACATAACCCTGAAAGAAATAGAAACAGTCATTAAAAGTCTCCCCACCAAAAAAAGTCCGGGACCAGACATTTTTAGTACAGAGTTGTGCATGGTGTTGTTTCTTATGTGTTGAAAACCTATAATAATGTAAAGTTATTTAAAATAATAAGTTGTCAAATTCCTAGACTATATTTTATATGAAAAGAATTGAACTTTTGATAACATTGGTAGTTAGAAATCATCTTTTTAAAAAGGATACTTAGGTCAGTGTTTTTAATTCCAACATCCTGACTGTGTTATTGTGCACTAATTTTTCAAGTTGTTCTTCATGAAAGAATGTACAAATTTTCTCTCTTATTTCCCACAAACTCACAAATTTGTAAATCTCACCAAATAAAACATAAACAAATTATGTTAGAGTAATATCAGAAATATTAATATGTAGTTATAAAACCAACAAACATTAAAAAGACTCATGTCTACCATGGTCTTATTTTTATAATTCATCATTGAGAGATAATATCTGAAAATATAGTATTGCACACTAAATGGTTAAAAATGCAGTTTTCTGTTCAAGTTGATCTATTATTTCAGTTCAAAAGTTTATAAAGGTATTTATGTATAGATATATATTAATTTTTTTATTTCTTTATTATTATTATTATTATTATTATTATTATTTTACATTTTACATTTCAAATGTTGTTTTTCCTCGAAAACTCTCCACTCAACACACCTTCCCCTGCCTCCATGATGGTGCTCACCCCCAACACCACCTCCACTCTCCCACACACCCCCACACACACCTACCCACTCACTCCCACTTCCCCACCCTGCATTCCCCTACACTGGGGCATCAAGCCTTCACAGATAAAAGGGCCTCTTCTCCCATTGATGCCCAACAAGGCCATCCTCTGCTACATATGCGTCTGGAACCCTGGAGCCATGGGTCCCTCTCTGTGCACTCTTTGGTTGTTGGTTTAGTCCCTGGCAGCTATGGGAAGGGGTCTGGTTAGTTGACATTGTTATTCTTCCTGCAGTGTCAATCTTTCCCCCAACTTTGGGGTTCCTGTGCTCAATTGATGTTTGCTTCAAGTATCCACATCTGCATCCATAAGGCTCTGACAGAGCCTCTCAGGAGACATCTACAACAGGTTCCTGTGACCAAGCACTTCCCAGCATCAGCAAGTGTCTGGATTGATGGCTGCTGTTAAAGGCTAGGCTCACAACCAGAAATATATTCAATATTTTATATAGCACTAGAACATTCTATATTTTTAAAGAAATTCAAGGGGCCAAATATAAGCCATATTTGCTTCAAAAAGATTCCTAGTAGACGACTTATATCTTCAGAAAACTATTCTTATTATTAAGCTTCAGTCATAAATTGTCTGGTAATGGTACTGGGCTGACAAATTGGTCATTGGGATATTACAGAAAGCTGAGAAACAATCTACACATATATGGATTATTGATTTCTAACAAAAAAGTTGTGTGTAACATTGGAGAAGATATCTTCAGTGACCAGAATTGTATCCACTGAATATCTAGCTCATAGAAAATCATGTTATAGAAGTAAACTTAAAAGATGATGCAATTAAGTTTACAGAAATATTTTATAGGAGTTTGTATTTTATGTGTGCAGAATATTAAAGGCTGACAATACCACTGGCACACAACTTACCTTGATTATATATTTAAAGATATTTGAGTTTGTTTTAACATAAAAAGAAGTTATATTAAATGTTGTATAAAATACAAAAAAGGCAACTGGGTAGAAAAATCTATTAACGCACTGAGAAGACATTTCCCTATAGCATAGAAATACCAATTAACAAATTAAAATGTGCTTTCATTTCACTAATAACTGTGTAATGTCAATTAAAACCAAATAATGTACAGTCCATAAGAACAACTGAAGTTAAAGTTAACCTATCCCTGAAACATAAGTTATATATGACATGGAATAAATTGGTAGTGGACATTACAATGGAAAGGTTACTTTAAGAACTAACTAGGCATAATCCACAAAAATTGGATTTACATAGTATACGACTATTTCCAGCTCTTTGTGTACATTCAACAAAAATGAATATACATACATAAAATGTGAAACTGGAAATCTGAATCACACAAATGATCAATGTTTCCTAATAAAAAGATATAACTGGAAACATATCAAATAATAACTAAGAGTAAAACATATGAGTAGTCTGTGATATATAATAGACTATCTTACATAAATGTCAAGTAATTATACCCCAATTTATCACATGGACTTTGTAGTAATCATATGGGCCAATCAGAGTAAGTCATGAAAACTGGGCTGGCTATCTTATTTATGACATAAATGGCCAATATTTAAAAAGAGGTTCAGAAATATATAACTAACTACATAGTTAAACCATAATGTATAAATGGAAAGAAAGGGAAAAAAACAGAAGGGTAGGGAAGGGAAGAGTAGGGAAGAGAAGGGAAGATGATGGGAGGGGGCAGGAGGGGAAGAACAAATCATGCTAAGCAATAGAAAAAAGATTGATGTAATGTGGAGAGAAGATATATTTTTCTAGCTATGGGAAAGGCTGAGTGCTTTAGAAACACTTTACTGCTTAACAACCGTGGTGGTCACAATGGTCTCCAAGGCTTCTTATTTTAGTTTGTCATCACACTGTTTATTCTATTTCTATACATTTCTCTATCACTGGTCTATTTTACAATGTGAACTAAAATATAGTAACAATGAGCTATCTTTGTATATTCAGTGTTACAGCATCATGTTGATTCAAAGATACTTCTTCATTAACAGAAATAATACAGAAAAATATTCAAATTCATGTGAGAACAACTCATTTTTAAACATCTAAACTCAACTGTAGACACACGATGGTTTTCAATCTCTGTAATTATGTCAAGATCTTTGTAGTTATTGTCAGAATTCTGATACTAAAGTACAGTTGGTTTTGGGGGTGTGTGTTTGTTTGTTTGTTTGCCTAAGTGGTTTTTGTCATCATGTCTTATTTCTTTTACCTCTTCTCTAATTTCAGTACTTATAGATATCTTGTATCATTTCAGTATTAGAAATTCAGCCTTTATAGCAGTTAACTCATGTTCTCATGAAACTCATTCATGAAATCTCTAGGCACATTTCATAGTTTCTAGCTTGGCAATCTAAACAAACATTAAATTTCTAGTAAATAGAATTTGTGGGATTTTTTTGGGGGGGAAGTGGGATTGTTTGATTGTTTTGTTTTATTTTTGCAGAATATATCCTTAAAAATCATTCATTCATTCATTCATTCATTCATTCATTCATTCATTCATTCATTCAGATGAGGTTGCATGCATTCAGTGCTTCCTGTGGTAAGACTGGGTTACATTAATTTGAGTTGTTGGCTGAGTGTGACCACTAGAAATCACCAATCAACCAAGGCTGATGCTGGAGAGAAAGTTGCTTTTCATAAACTGATGGCAGGCTCTATTATTGATGACAACCCCCACACAGTTCACTGACTGTAGAGGTGTTGACCTAGAACCTACATTAAGCCTTCACCCTACCTTCTAGCTGGTGCCTACATGGAGCTTTCACTTTTCTGTACTAGTCTCTTTGGCACGAGAAGGTACTCTACAGGTTATCCAAAGAGAAACCTAGACACCAACTCAGCCAAAAAACCCTTGACCTGCAAGCTGTGCTGGTGTAATTATGGCACAGAACTTGTGAGACTGTCAACATTTGTTCAACTGGAAACCAAAGCGAGGAGGTGAAGCCCATGCCCTACAATGGCTGGATGAGAAGGAATCTGTGATTGGATAGCCCAAACACCTCAGGTAAAAAAAAATCACAACTGGAAAAAAAGTCAATGAAATGACTCCTAATTGTATTCAGTTATAGTCACAGATTGGTGTCTTGTTCAGTTCCTCTTCCTCTGGCATCAAATAGAAGAGGGTGCATAGATCCACAGAAAGATATTGGGCTGACATAAAGTCTAAATTGGAGGTCTCCATCAGGCCTCACCCCTAAGAGATCAGGGAACTTGGCTAAAGAAAGGCAGGAAAGTGTGTAGGAGTCAGAGGGGATGGGGAAACCAAGAAAACATAGTCTACTGAATCAAATAAGACAGGCTCACAGAGACTCACAGAAAGTGCTTCAGCAACATGGGAAGTGTGGTTGCCTGCACATGACTGCACTAGATCCACTGATTATATGTTATGCCTGTTAGCTTTGCTGTTTTTGCGGATGTTCTAAAAAGTAGGAAAGGATGTATCTCTGACTCTTTTTTGCTTGACTCTGGGACTCTTTTCCCCCTTTTGGGTGGCCTTGTCCAGTCTCAATATGAGGTCCTTTGCCTTGTCTAATTTTATCTTGATTTGTCCTGTTTTGCTGTCATCTCTCAGAGGCCTGGCTTGCTCTTTTCTGAAGAGGAAACTGAGGATAAGTGGTTCTGAGGGTGGGGGGGAAGTGAAAGGAGAACTTGGAGGAGTGATGGGGGATGAAACTGTGGTTGGGATATATTGCATGAGAGAAGAATCTATATTTAATTTAAAAATTCATCCATTCAGAGTCAAAGGCAACTTGATGTCAATGATCAAACAATCTGGGGGACTGTCAGTTTTTAGACCATTCTTACTGATTGGTGGCAGGAATGCCTCTAATCCCATTGTCTACAGGAATGTGAGAAACCAAACAGTTTATTTAGTTGAGACACAGAAATTCCAGACCTATCCTTTAAATGATAACTATCAAAAGTTCAGTAAAGCCACAGTTATACTTGACATGAAGATTTTTTTTTCTTGTCTCATTGATTTCCAGAACTATGACTTTGGCGAAAAGGAAAACATGGTATGAGTTCTAGAACATTTTTGGCTCTAGTTTCCTACAAGATTAGATAAAATATTTTATTCAAAATACTTAAGTAAAGTGAAAGTTTCTCTTGGTTCATGAATAAATCTTTGTAAGAGAAGAAGATAAGATCAGTCTGGAAAAATACGCAATTATTAGTGCTAAATCTGGTCATACAAATTCCTATAAATGTTTTCTAAAGAAAATGAGATATGGATGTACAGGTATTATGAATGAATATTTTAAGCTCTAAAACTTGTTTTGAGGAAAAGATAGATTTAAAACTCCTTTAGACAGCAACTCTAAGTGACACTCAGATGAAATTTGTTGTTTTTTTTACAGTATTATAAGAGTATTGTAGAAACATGTGTCGAACAAAAATTTTGTCTGCCAAAGCCAGTCATTCTCAATCTGTTCTCAGTCTTCAAAAGACAGAAAGTACATACTGTGGACAGAGACATGAGGGTTGAGTAATAAACAGGACTGATACCTCTGTGATAATGTACAAAGTGTGCAAAACTTGAAAGAGTTGGAGATACAGTCCCTCATATTAACTCAAGCCCACCAGAAAGGCACTGACAGTTTCATAGTTTTTTACTTTAATGGTATTTTCCCAGAGATTTAAAGTTGGAGACAAAATGAAACATACATCTACTCATTAAGAATCTAAGAAAAGAAAACACCTACTACTTTTTCTATTTCAAAGATTATGCACATCATAGCTAGTGCACATTTGTGCACTCACACACTTAGTTCTAACAAACTAAGCACCGTGTGTGTGTGAGCATCCTAGTAGCAAAATCACCAAAGAAAAACACTCCCAATAATGTGTAATATGATTTTAATGATTTAAAGTTACAAATTATAATTATTCTCTAAAGGTATACTCTGTTCTTTGAATCAAATTTATCTACATGGATTATACTTAATTATATCCAAAATACATTAAATCATTTCTTTTTTTACTGTTCTTACCATCTTCCATCTCTAAGCTACATCATGCCTGGATTTCTTCAATGGACTTCTGATTTTAGGCTCCCTCTGCTTTAACCACACTGTCAATGATGTCTTTTAAAGCTAACCACTTTCATTACAATATGCCTCTCTACCAAGCATTCATGATTCTCTTGTCAAAATCGCCTGGAAAATTGTTCAAAAATACCTCACATTTTTCATGTCATGTTCAAAGCTTGGATAACATTTTACTTGGTTGTTGGGAAACTGTCTTTAAGATAATTCTGTGCAAGCAAGTGGCATTTATAAGAAGAGTCACAAAGCATGGTAGGTAGATGGATGACTGGATATATGGGCAACTAAATGACAAGAGAGAAAGGTGAATCTATGCATAGGTATTTACCAATCTAAGATGATATTATTTCATTGGATTTCAATGAACATTACTCTTTTATGTTCATTTCACATTAGATTGTGTCATTAAACATGTGAAAAAACATCAATGAAGAAGACACAAATATAAGAAGAATGTCACTGTGAAAAAGAGTTAATAAGTGATACATTATATGCCTTCACTTTTTGACCTTGAGCAGTGAGTTACCATATGAATTCAGATAAGAAGGACCTCGAAAATGTCTTACTCCTTCAATATGACTGACACTCAGGAAGACATACAATATTACATTAAATAAATCATTTGAAAAGCTTTGATTTCAAATTTTCATCAAGTTCACATTCAAGTGTTTTAAGAGAGATTGTGCTGATTCAGTTCTGTCTTCACAGATCTTGAGGCACAGACGGGACAGACTTAAATAATGATATTTAAATTTTCTTCATAGTGATGGCTAGAACAGATGCTTAACAGTTTGATGAAAACAACAATTCAAAATGTCATACTTAATCTGGGACACTCGGGGCAAGAAGGTGCTTAAAGACTTGAACAGAAATCATGTGTGGGAGACCGTGGTAAGAGGAAATTATGCTGTTTGCCTACTTGAGAGCCTATGGCACCAGGTCCATGACCATGACCTAGGATCTGTGCTAGAGTTCATCACGTTTAAAGGATCCTTGGCTGCACTGGGGTTTTCATTATATTAAAAACACAATAGTTATAATTTTGACGGAATTCGAAAAGCTTCCTGCAAATCCGGGGTTCCATTACAATTTGTTTCATATAATGAGATTTCTGACTCATATCAAATCAATGTCACCTCTGCCATCAAGCCAGTGTTAATTAATGGAAGTTCTGTGATCTTACAATCACATAATAGTCAGAGTTAAATAGATTCTGCTACCCTGTTTGATAAACAGCAGTCTGACCAGAATGGACTATGGAGACATCATTTTCTGTAGAACAATTATGAAATTGGCTTAGCATAAGTACATTAATTTAAGTCAATGGAGTATGTTTGGTTTATCAAAATGAATCTTTCAGAAGCAGGAAAAAAAACACTCTTGAGAATGTTGTTAAAACAATATAACAAGTTAGATGAATATAGATTTGACCAGAAAATGACTCTCCACTTACTAGCGTTTGGATTTCAATAATATTTAGCCACAGGCTGTTCAAGTGCTGCCATTTGAGCTTTTTAGGAAAAACATTAAAAAGATAGAGAGGAAGTTTAATGAGCTCTCCCTGAGTATATAACATACAGACTATAAACTGAGAAACAAAACCAGCCACCTGTATAGATTTGACCTGTGGTTCTGAAGGGAATTCTTTCAAGAGGTAGAGATTTTCAGGGTATACACAGGAAAAGAGGAAGACTACTAAACACAACACTTGCAACTGCAACACAGCCAGACAGCCTGTAGGATTTACATGGAAGTAGGAATGTTTTCTCAGAGCCATCATGGAATCTTGTTTGCTTTGAAAATTATTGTAAATGTATGATGTAGTATTTAGAAGATCAGAGACAATGTATTTTTTTTCTTTGTCGATGACCTTCAATTTTGGAAACCTTTTTAAAGGATGAATCAGTCTCTGTCTAGGATCTCAACTGTATTTTGATCGTTGTTAGTGGACAACAACATGTATTAGACAAGACAGGGACAGCAAAATAGAATGCCCCATTTAGGCATTGTCTATTTTCGGCAATTGGCTACATATTTTAACATGACCACTCTACAAAGAAACTATGTCTATTTCCAGTTTTAAAACAAAGGACTTGAAATTCACACATGGGACTTGCCTGAGATTGGATAGCTGGCTTGTAGTAAGGCTGAGTTCAAGCTCTGTTCCACCACAAATACGTCATTTCCTAGAGTAATTACAATTGGCTTTTCCTAATTGTAAATATCACTGTACCAATGTAATTTCACACCTGTTTGATCTATGTCATTTAGAATTAGACTATTCTGGTCATTGTACTGGTCATTGTGTATATGTTTGTGACCCTTCTAGACCTATAAAGCATAACAAACTGATAGAATCTCAAAATTTGTCTCATTTATATTATGCAAATGCACAGACTAAAACTGGGGCATGAAGTGAAGGATTGGTGATTATTTTTACTGGGGCTCATTTTAAAAGCATTATTTAAAACTTCACATTCTTTTGAATAGAGAATACTGACACATCATTCCAAATTAAAATAGGATAAAAGTGAAGATAATGACAATCTCCCTCTAAATTTCACCATCACCTTACCGACTCCCTGTCTTTGGCAGCAACTACTATCAGCTATTCTGCTTACTGGCAAGTGTTTGATCTTTAATTCTTGCATATGTAAATATTTATACACATGTGTGTGTGTATTGAAAGCCCAGGCATAATAAAAATATTATTTATTGCTTTAATGCTAGATAATAATTCTTATGAGTTTCATAGCATTATTTTGCTTTCACTTCCTCTCCGACAGATAATTCCCTATCTGTCAACAAAGGGCTTCCATGCCTTTCATATAATTTCATTGTTTTCTTCTCTGAATGTGTAGCACTTATCAGGTTGGTTTTGTATGGAGGATATTTTTTGTCACATTTCTACTTTAAAAGATGCAATAAATATACTTTGAAGTAGTTCTCTTCATGGGTTCTAATGGAGGTGATGGCACTGGAGATTGACATTAGTAATTTATGTCAAAGGGAGTCATTTTAGAAGATGGAGACATGGATCCAACTGTCTATGAATGCATGCTTTTTACACACTCAGTACTGAGCATTAGGAAACACTTATTTTGCCAATCTGACTGTACAAATTTCCAAAATAGATAAACAATAAAATAAAACCTCAGTTTTAACTTACAACTGCTTTGTGGAGAGTCAGATGGTGTCCCATATTGAAAGAGCACGTGGTTCTCTATATTGGTTAAATGTGATAGGGCTTAACCCATGACAAGTTCTGAGAGCTGCTGAAACATTTGAAGCATGAACACTTTCATAGGTGATAAAATCTGAGTACCAGAATTCTTCTCTGAAACTCATATTTAGACCTAATCTCCACTTTTGAATGGTTGGAAGTGGTACCTAGGAAAGGTGTTGGGTCATTTTTGGCAAACTCATTATCAGTGGGATTCAGGCTTTTATAAAAGGGACCCAAGAAAAGAAAAAAAAAGGTACCAATGGAACGTTCACCTAGCCCTCATTGATTGTGTTGGTACCTTGTTTTTGACTGCTCAGGATTCTGATTTTTGTGGGATCTGTTTCTGTTGATTCATAGCTACCAGAATGATGGGATTCTATTAGAGTAGCTGAGGCAGATTGAGAAAGCAGTCCTTGGTAGAATGAGTTACAAGTTCATTTTTCTTGTTTGAATCGCTTAAGTGTTAGATGTTGGATGTTTTAACATTCACCAGTAAACATATCTTCAAGTTCAAAGTGAAGTAGTGTGCTATCATCTTCTAAAGAGTATGGGGAAGGGTATTCACCATCACACAGTCCTCAATCTGCCATCTCTAATACCTGTTGCATCTCTACCCCAATATATGGAAGCATACATTTCTTAGGTTGCTTGTTCTTCTAAACTTGAAAATCTATTATAATTTATTATTGTTACTTTAAAAATTAAAGTACTTCATAGAAAAACACAAAATTCACAAGTACACAATTCAGTGCATTGTTTTTGACTTCCCAAAGAAATCTCAGTGTATAAGACAAGGCCATCCTTACCACAGACTATATAAAGAAGGCCATGACTGAGAAATAGTAATGTTGATTTTGATTATTCCACGAAGTCCAAGGAGATAGGTTCAATCATTAGTGTGGCATGTATTCATTCGGGGACTTTAGGAAGTTTATGACTATAGTCCGAATAATTCTAATCTTATTTCTTTACTTAAAACTAAATGTAGCCATATTTATCAAATAAAAACATAGACTATATAGTTAAGAGTAAATTTTATATAAATGATGACTGTTTCCCCAGTATATAATGTCTTATTTAAATGAAGAGAAGATTTACCAATGGCCAGAAATTCAAATTTTACTGGTACCATGATGTTTAGCCAAAAACTTCAGTTTTAGGACTTTACCATAGTACTATGAGTAATGTTAAAGTCTACATTGTATCGTCTCTAAAAATGAAACAAAGCAAACATACATAACCTTTCTGTCTGCCTCTTATCTCCAATCTGCATGCTAAGCCATTCTCTTCCATCTACAAACTGTTTCTGACATGGTAATTTCCCCTCATTTATTCTGGTTCTTTATTTTCACTTTGCTCATTATTTCCATGGGAATCTTAATCCAAGCCTCTTCTAATCCTTCAGTTCTACTCATGGAATATCTGGGAATCTTTCCAAGTACTACATGTTTAAGTAGATTCCCCATGTTATAGACCTCTAGAACAATCGAAACTATTCATCCCATTTGCCTGAGGTAGAGATGTAGTCTTGGACAGCCAATAATACATACCTTTCACTAGCTAGCCTGCCGGATTGTACACACACTCTACCCCATAAGGGCTTCAGAGTTGCTCACAAGTAAATACGCTCATATTTTCTCATCTATGAATAAGAAATAATGGCTCCAACCTCAAAGGATTAGTGTGGGTAATAAATAGAGAAATGGTTGCAGGGTGTAAATGGATATGCTAATTTAAAATAAGGATAAATTAACTATAGCTATTTTCACATATATATTTATTTATTGGCATGGTAAAATTTTTTGTAAAATTTGAGATAATAACCTTATGATAAATTAAGATTGAAATTACCACTAAAGCTCCAACATATACATACCTGTGAAAAATATATGCATAGGTACATTTATATTTTTATATTTATTTTTTACATTTATTATTTACATATAATATATATTTTACATATTTATTATTTATATGATGTAAATATATGATGTACACAAATAAATGTATATTTTATCTATAAAAATGATGCATGTGTATTTTATATATTTTTATATATTAATTTATAAATTTATATTTTTACATTTTATATATTCATTATACATATGTATAGGTATAATATATATGATAGAATGCACATACCTATCAAAACCATAACTAGCTTCCTCAAAAAGTTTCTTTTTATATTGGATTTCATTGTTTATATTTTGATTGTTTTCCCCTTTCTAGATCTTCCCTTCGGAACCTACTTATTTCAACCCCGCTCCTCCTGCCTCTATGAGGGTGGTCCCCCAACCACACGCTCATTCCAGTCTTCCTGCTCTGGCATTCACCTGCACTGGGGCATCCAGCCTTCACAGGATCAAGGGCCACTCCTTCCTCTGACGTCCAACAAGGCCATCCTCTGCTACATATACAGCCAGAGTCATGGGTCCCTCCATGTATACTCTTTGGTTGTTGGTCCAGTCCACGGGAGATCTGGGCAGGTTTGGCTGGCTGACACTGTTGCTCCCATCATGGGGCTGCAAACCTCTCAGCTCCTTCAGTCCCTTCTCCAACTCCTCCATCAGGGACCCTGTGCTCAGTCCAATGGTTGGCTGTGAGCATTCTCCTCTATATTTGTAAGGCTCTTGCCAAACCTTTCAGGAGACAGCCATATCAGGCTCCTGTTAGCAAGCACTTCCTGGTATCCACAATAGCATCTGGGTTTGGTGACTGTATATGGGATGGATCCCCAGGTGGGGCAGTCTAAGGATAGCCTTTCCTTCAGTCTCTGCTCTATACTTTGTCTCCATATTTCCTCCTGTGAGTATTTTATTCCCCATTCTGAGAAGCAGTGAAGCATCCACACTTTGGTATTCCTTCTTCTTGGGTTTCATGTGATCTGTGAATTGAATCTTGAGTATTCTGAACTTTTAGGCTTATGTACACTTATCAATGAATGCACACCATGTGTGTTCTTTTGTGACTGAGTTACCTCACTCAGGATGAAATTTTTAAGTCCCATCCATTTGCTTGTGAATTTCAAGAAGTCATTGTTTTTAATAGCTAAGTAGTATTCCATTGTGTAAATGTATCACATTTTTTTGTATCGATTCCTCTGTTGAGGGACACCTGGGTTATTTCCAGCTTCTGACTATTATAAATATGTCTGCTATGAATATAGTGGAGCATGTTTCTTTGTTATATGTTGGAGCATCTTCTGGGTATATGTCCAGGAGCTGTATACCTGGTTCCTCGGGTAGTACTATATCCAATTTTCTTAGGAACCACTAGACTGATATCCAGACTGCACCAGTTTACAATCCAACAAACAATGGATGAGTGTTCCTCTTTCTCCACATCCTCTCCAGCATCTGCTGTCACCTGAGTTTCTGTTCTTAGCCATTCTGACTGGTGTGAAGTAGAAGCTCAGTGTTGTTTTGATTTGCATTTTCATGATGACTAAGGAGGTTGAAATTTTCTTTAGGTGCTTCTTGGCCATTCGAGTTTCCTTAATTGAGAATTCTCAGTTTAGATCTGAATCCGATTTTTTAGTAGGGTTATCTAGTTCTCTGGAGTCTAACTTCTTGCATACCTTATATATATTGAATATTAGCCTTCCATCGGATGTAAAAATCTTTTCCCAATCTGTTGGTTGCCATTTTGTCCTAATGACATGTCCTTTGCCTTACAGAAGCTTGGTAATTTTATGAAGTCCCATTTGTCAATTCTTGATATTAGAGTATAAGCCATTGGTGTTCTGTTGAGGAACTTTTTCCTTATGCCTATGTTTTCCAGGCTTTTCCCCACTTTCTCTTCTATTTGATTCAGTGTATCTGGTTTTATGTGAAGTTCCTTAATCCACTTGGACTTGAACTAGGTATAGGGAGATAAGACTGGATCAATTTACATTCTTCTACATGCAGACTGCCAGTTGAAACAGCACCCCCACATTGTTGTAAATGCTGTCTTTTTTCCACGGGATGGATTTAGCTTCTTTGTCAAAGATCAAGTAACCATAGATGTGTGGGTTCATTTCTGGGTCTTCAATTTTATTCCATTGATCTTCTTGTCTGTCTCTGTACGAATACCATGGAGTTTTTATCACTATTGCTCTGTAATACAGATTGAGGTCAGGGATGGTGATTTCCCCAGAAGTTCTTTATTGTTGAGAATAGTTTTCACTATCCTGGGTTTTTGGTTATTCCTAATGACTTTGCAAATTGCTCTTTCTAACTCTATGAAGAATTGAGTTGGAATTTTGATGGCGATTACATTGAATCTGTAGATGGCTTTTGGCAAGATGACCATTTTTTACTATATTAATCCTGCCAATCCATTAGCATGTGAGGTCTTTCCATCTTCTGAGCTCTTCAATTTCTTTCTTCAGAGACTTGAAGTTCTATTCATACAAATCTTTCACTTGCTTGATTAGATTCACAACAAGGTATTTGATATTATTTGTGACTGTTGTGAAGGGTGTTGTTTTCCTAATTTCTTTCTCAATCTGTTTACTTTTTAGAAGAGGAAGGCTACTGATTTGTTTGATTAAATTTTATATGCAGCCACTTATTTTACTGAAGTTGTTGATCAGGTTTAGGTATTATCTGGTGAAATTTTTGGTGTCACTAAAGTATACTATCATATCATCTGGGAAAAATAATATTTTGACTTCTTCCTTTCCAATTTGTATCCCTTGACCGCCTTTTGTCGCCTAATTGTTCTGGCTAGGATTTGAGTACTATATTGAGTAGGTAAAGAGAATGGGCAGCCTTGGCTAGTTCTTGATTTTAGTGGGATTGCTTCCAGTTTCTATAAACTTAATTTGATGTTGGCTACTGGTTTGCTGTATTCTGCTCTTACTGTGTTTAGATATTGGCCTTGAATTCCTGATAGATTACATATACCTAACAAAATCATAAATAATTTCCTCAAAAAGTTTCTTAATATATCCTCTTCATCTATGCACACAGCTCTACATATAGTAACTAATCTATTTATGTGGCTAGCTGTACTTTACTTGTTTAGGTTTACTTAAGTATATAATGACATGTATCTTTATGTCTATCATGATACATATTCCATCATTGAATCTCTGGTTTCTGTTTTCCATTCTGTCTTTGTCGTTTGACTTCCACTTTGATAAAAATTACAGGTTCCTTACCTGGCTAAGATAGCTAATCCATTTACTCCCATGGTACCATGCATAGCACTCTCCAGCACCATAAATATAGTTAATAGGGAGAACTCTTCCAGGTGAGTACCAGAATGAAAGTGAGAACTAGATATGTCATCCTTTCCTTAACAATTTGGAATCAGCATTGGAATTAGTTTCCTTTTAGGTTGAAGCACCTCATAGATTAATCAGTCTCCACTGAACAATATGTGGGCAGCTGATGGATTTAAAAAATAAGGAAGACACACAATTAGATAGGTAGGTAATGGTTTAGATCTGGGAGCAGTTGAAGGAGGGGAGAATAAGTTGTGTTAAATTCTAAACAAAAACATAAAATGAGAAAAATATATAGCGAATGCAAAAAACTGAGATAGGAACATTAAGAATTCTAACTAATTGTGATAAGTAACCATATAGCAGGCTCAAAGCTTGGTGCTTATGGAGAATACAAAGAGGTACAATATATGCATGAATGCTGCATACAGAGATCATCAGACTTGTCTTAGTTACTCTTCTCTAGCTGGGCTAAAATGTCATGACCAAAGCAACTTAAAAAAGAAACAGTTTATTGGAATTTACAATTGCAGAGAATGATTCCATGACCATTGTGGTTGGGAGTCTGGCAGCAAGCAGGCAGGTAAGGTGATGGAGCCAGAGCTGAAGATTACCTCTGTATACATGGTTGATCCACAAGCACTAGGCACAAAGTGCTAACTAAAATTGGCAAAGGCTTTTGAAACCTCAAAGCTTACCCACAGTGACACACTTCTTCCAATGAAGCCACACTTCCTAATCCTCCCAAACAGTTCCACTAACTGGGGACCAAGCATTCAAAC
The DNA here is from genome assembly GCF_004785775.1 of Grammomys surdaster. NCBI lineage: Eukaryota > Metazoa > Chordata > Mammalia > Rodentia > Muridae > Grammomys > Grammomys surdaster. The sequence goes on from NW_021620929.1 coordinate 7,409,987, forward strand.
TTAGGAGGATCCTAAGAGGGGCATGGTGAAACCTGTGTTATTTGCAGACATTTCAAAATGACATTCTTGTTAGCTTTAGTTATCTAATGATTTAATAAGAATGGTAAATTAATCAGCTCTCAATTATTCTACAGGACCAACTATTTTTAAATTTTCAATTGTTTACAATTAGTCTCATTCCTCATTTGCATTGCATATGTTTTGTGGAGTGCCTGTAACTTTTCTGCATAACTAGTTTCTTTGAGATCAATACTTAAACTAGATTAACCCAGATATGAATGTATACAGAGACAAAACTAAAGCAAGAAAACCCTTGGGTCGCCCCAGATCCCAAGGAGAACAAAAATCTCTGTGCTCATTTATGCTACAAAGTGTGTCATGTGGTGAAGACTTAATGAATTGTAGGAGGAACATAAATTTCCATATACACTTAACTCTTAGCAAACAATGACTGAGAAAGTCATATAAAAATTTCGCCTGTTCTATAGGTTTTCAACTTTGATAAATTTCTGAGTCATACTAATATGGATGATAATATATTCCAACAGCTTCGTACCTTGCTCAACATACTTTAAGCAACTTAATGAATGCACGTTTTCTTAAATACCTGGGTTTTAGAAAGCACAAAAAGTTATACACATTTCTTTTATTTATTTTTACAGTATGTAAAAAAATTGATTTCATCAACTCATTTTTGCGCATATTTTTTGTTGATATTTTTTACCTCCAATCCTTTCAATCCATAACCCAGCATGCTAACTCTGTGGAAACTTCCATCCATTAATTCCATTTTCCTTGCCATGTCTCATGATTTCTAATGCCCTCTTCACTTCCTAAAATCTTCTCTTCCCCCATCAGTTTTATTCTTTTAAAGATCATAACCACTTATATACACATTATAAAAAAATTTAAAGCTAGGATCCACAGATGAAGTAGAGGATGTCTTTCTGAATATGACATAGTAATAAAATAATTTTCAGATCCATCCACCTCCTTAAACTTTTTCATCTTTCTTTATGTTTGTAAGCATACCACTGTGTGTAGATATCAAAATTTTATTTTCATACTTTCATTGACTAGCTTTATTTGAATTATTTTATGTATGCATCATGAATAAACATTTGTACTCAGGCATCAATGAGGCGGGGCTCATTGGGTGTGTGTTCAAGAAAGGTATCCCTGAGTTACATAGGAGTTCTATTTTTTGTGTTTTGAGAAACATCTCTTGCAACTTATCAGTTTGTACTCTTACCAGCAGTGACTTAGGGTTCATTCTTCCCCACAGCCTAGAGTACATGTGTTGTCATTCTGTCTTTTCTCAGACAGAACAATTTATCAAATAGAACGTATGTATTGACTGAGTATTTTAAGAATCTCATTTTTTTTAAAGACTTGTAGGATTCCAAGAGCACATCTGTAATCTTTCTCAGCACAAAAAATGATAATAATGAGCAAGTACAGGAGGAAAGATTGTGAGGTTAATAAGGTGAATGGGTCAAGAGAGAACAAAACTCAAAAACCACATGCCAGAAAACTGTAGCATCAATGAAAAGAAGTCTCTTGGCCACTGGGCTGCATGCCATAATTAGTAGGATTTTACTTTTATTCTTCATTTCCATTCAAGATAGATGTTCTTGAAAATTAGAAAATTGAGACAGAAAATCTGTTAGAAGGGGAAACTCTGTATCTCTAGTAGTGTATACAAACTCAATTACAAACTCCTATCTACAGGAGTTCAAACTTTTAAGAGAAAGGTTATTCTTTTTATCTAAGAAGGACAAATGTAAATGTTGAAATCCACGTAAGTTTTCAACACTGTATTTTCCTTCATTGTGGTTATGCCTTGAAAATGTTGAATGTGAGAGACTGTCTCAGCACCTCAATATAATGTGTGTGTGTGTGTGTGTATGTGAGAGTGGGTGTGGGTGTGTGTGTATGTATATATAATGTATATATAGTGTATATACTTAAATTATATGTAATTTAAATTTCGCTTCAAAGGAAAAATACTACATGTAATTAAGATTTCATCTGTGGAAGAAACACTTTAACAAAAACCATTTTCTAAAATATTTATCTGTTTTTGTCATGTCTACTTCACTAAAGCTATTATAAATTAAGTTGCATAAAACTCCAGTGCACTTGCTAGATTTTTAAACAAATGTATTTAGCTTCTACATTTTAATGAATTTATAGAAAAGGTCCAGTTATGTAACTTACTAAAAATTATCAGTGCTAATGCAACCGTTAACATGATTCATGTTGTATTAATATAATTTTTATATTCTAAGCCTCTGACCGCCTTTAGTTCTTTGCAAGCATGAATAACAGGTTCTTGAAGTGTTATCATAAGAAATACTTATGGAATTTGCTGTTCCACACCTGTTATTCTTATATCCTTATTCTTAACCATGTGATACTAGTCAAATTAAAGTTAAAAATTCAAGTACATATATCAATTAAAGATGATTTGTAGCCATAATTTATGTTGTCATTGTTTTATTGCATTTTTATCTTGAGTAATTTTTATGTAACTGAGGTATTTTCTAGAGTCCAACCTCCTAGAAACCAAAAAAAAAAAAAAAAAAGAAAGAAAAAAAGAAAGAGAAAGAAATCATTTAGGTCTTTCTGTAAAGTTCACTAGTTTTAGTATTGCAGTTAATTAATTGTATACAAAGTAATTCTTCAAAGTATTGTAAGGTATATCTTCCTATATGTTTCAGAAAGAAATATAACATTGCTATCAAAATAAATCAAATGTATTCAAATTATTTTAGTTTAATACTAGCGTATTTTTATATATAATTGAGTAACATAAATATCATGCATAATAAAACAAATTAAAAAGATATATATCTGAAACTCTTCTCTTCCAATTGCTAGAGGCCTGGTCATTTGTATAGTATGAACAAATTAGCATGTTCATTGGTATTTGTGGGCATACACCATGTGTCTAGTTGAGTTTGTTCAATGAATTTAATAACTTCTTTGCTTTTATATCTATGTTTTGTTTTCTCTTTATTTTTTTGAGTGTGTGTGTCTCTCTCTGTATATGTGCCTTTGTGTATATATGTGTACATGTATTTGTCTGTGTGTATTTCTCTGTGTGTGAGTGTGCATGTGTGAATGTGTATGTGAGTTGTATGTGTTAGTGAATGTGTGTGTATCTGGTTAACGTCAGGTATGTTCTTCCTTCTCTTTCTACCATATTTTCTGAGATTGTTTCTCTCACAGAAGTTAGAGCTATATGAAATGACTAAGCTGGATGAATAGTGAGGCCCAAAGACTGAGTGCCAGACTCTCTCTGCCTTTCCAGCACTAGAAGTATAGATGTGCACTACTGTGCCCATAAGTAAGAGTTTTACCAATTCATACATGTCTCCTGCCCCTACATTATCCTTTATTGTGTTCCTAAAATTACTATATGCTAGACTTATAAAATACTCTGTGACATGTGCAACCATGTCTAATTAATACATATATTTCTAAGCTTGTGTTCCTCATATTTCTCAGTGTAGACTTCCCAACTGATCTAACCACACACATGGGGTGCTTCTAATATCTGCCCTATATTCTGCTCAGAAATTCAGCACTATGACTTGTGAAACTTAGCTCAATATTCTTTCCTCAAATATAAAAAAAAAAATACTTCTGCATTCCTGTAAATCCCTCTCATCCCAAAGGTCCATTGCATAAAGAATACTAACTTACTCTTTTATTTGACATCAGGAAACATTTGGAAGAGGGGACAGGAAAGAACTGGATCAGGAGAAGGATTGTTAAGAAACTCTCTTCTTTGCATGATGTTGCTGTCGCAGCCATTAATTCTTTGCCATTTTAGACAAGTCGTCATACCATGATATATAGTAAAATGAGCTTATAAAGCCCCATCCGTCTCTGTGGCATTGTGAGCAGTCATTGGAAGCTACAAAAATGGGTGGCATTTCTTGCTTTGCTAGAGCCATGATAAGTAATTCATGTTTCATGAAATCATTTCTTCCACTCAGGCAAATGCAAGTGACCAGGATTAAACTTAGTGAGTAAAAATTTGAGCTCAGAGAATACAGTGTAATGATGGAATGAAGAATTATTCTAGAAGTAAAGTAAATCTTTTTATTAAATTATCAAACTCTGAAAAACAATACTAATTAGAATTTGTTCATAATTGCACTAATTTTCAAGTTAATTCAAGAATGAGGTACTTAGAAATTTTTATAGAATCTGTCAATTAATACTGACAATTTTTAATTTATATTTATGTTGGTTATTTTTAAATTTTTGAAGCCCTATTCAATAAAATTTATACATTCCTCTTTTGTTTTTCCTAGGATTTAATTAATTGAGTGTTTTACTAGATCATTAATTTGATATGTAGCTATCACGTTAAACATCTGTATTAATTTTTGCAATCATATGTAAATTATGTAATAAAGAAAAAATCATTCTAGCTTTATCAAGTGGTCAAAGATCAGATGTGTTATTTTGAGGTAAACTTCCATTATAATATTAGTGTCTTAGAGACGTCTTCTTGATCAAATATTAACATAGTCTGTTCCTTTTTCTTTTCATTTTTTATTTTTCTTTTAATTTTTAAATTAATGCAGTCCAGTCCTTATCCCCTCCTGGTCTGCCCTCAGACAGTTCCTTTCCCATTCTTCCTTCTCCGTCTCCAAGGAGGAGTTCTCTCACCCCTACTCTCTGGGGTCTCAAGCCTCTCAAGGGTTACGTGCATCCTCTGATATATATGTTTCAGAGTCCTCATACCAGCTAGTGTATGCTGCTTGGTTGGTGACTCAGGGTCTGAGAGATCTTGGGGGTCCAGGTTAGTTGAGACTGCTGGTCTTCCTATGTGGCCACCCTATAGAACTAGAAAATATCATTCTGAGTGACGTAACTCGGACCCAAAAGGACATCCACGATATATACTCACTAATAAGTGGATAATAACCCCCCAAAATACAGAATACCCACAATACAATCCACAGAATTCAAGAAAATTAACAAGCCAAACGGCCCAAGTGAGGGTGCTTCAATCCCACATGGGAGGGAGAAGAAAACAATCAAGGAGGTGGGGGGAACAAAGGGAGGGAGGGACCTGGGTGGGAGAAGAGAGGGAAAGGAGAAAAGGAGAACATGATCAGGTTATTGGTGTGGGTGGAGGTGGGGAGGAAACAGACGTAAAACTCTGAGGGCCAGCAGAGTGAATGTACACATGCAACTTTCGGAGGTGAGAGGTAGGAGGTGGGGAGGACCCTCTAGATTGTACCAGAGACTGTGGGGCCTTGGGCTGTGAGAGGGAGCTCGGTACCTGGTTGAGCTCAGGCATTGAATCTCAGAGACCCTAAAGGGATAGTAGATGTTCGGCCTTTCTCCTGGGCTCTTGTTGCTTTCACTTAGTTTCAGCCACTCACAGCCTCTTCCAAACAAAGATTTGTAGCCTTTAGTCATGTAGCATGACTAGAGGCCTCAGAGTCTCAAGAGATCTCCGTATTCATGAGATACCCAAACACCAGAGAGAGTAGGCAATTAACCATTCCTTTCCAGGCCTGCCTCCTTGCAAAGTGTATTTAACTTCAGGCCTGCCCTGAGAATGTGGGATCAGTTCCATCCACTTTCTGCCATGACAATAAACCTTTTAAAATAATGGACTACCTCTCATCTTTGGGACCCGCTGTGGGGAACCGTAGAGAAGGCCTTCAACTACTGAGGTGCTACTTAGTCGTTCACCTAGGACCTCTCTGCTTTCCAGCCACTGAGGCTTGCAAACTCAAGCAAGCTATCCAAGCTAGCTATGACCTAGCCAAGCAAATTGCCTTGACCAAGAGTCTCTGCCCGGTGGGGCACCACTGTAGCTTCTCACCCTTGCCCCGTTCGGTTGCGGGTTAGTACAGCCCATATAACCCCATCTTGGTCCTTCTGTGGCCTCACAGTGGTGCCTGGGAACCCAACCAGCCATTCTCTGGCAGCCTAAGAGCTCCAGCCCATGCAGGGTGTCAGATTGTCTTCTCCTCACACCCAGGGTATAGTCCTGCAGCTTCTCACAGTCCAAAGTCTGCCCAGCACGTGTGGAGTAAATTAAGTCAACTTCCTGTGCTTCTACACTCTGAGCTCCAGCCACCTTGGGCGGCAGACATGCGGAACCCACAACTCAGCCCAACAGAACCCATGTCCATACACTCAAGCAACAGCCCCACAAGAAACCTGGAATGTAAGAGATTCTTAGGATTCGAAGAGAGGAACCTTAGATAAAATACTCAACAGTGGGGAGAGGAAACTTGTAGAGTCCACCTCCAGTAGAAAGACAGGGCATCAAGTGGAGGGATAGGGTTATGATCACACATATTTCTTCTCTTTGGCTTATAATTTAGTAAGCATTTTCTTCTGGAAATTTGTATGCATGTGTGTAGGCCTGAATGAACTGTGTATGTGTGTGTTTGTATGTGTGTGTGTGTGTGTGTTGTGTGTGTTCCTGAATGGGTATGTATTTTTAAGCACATATTTCCTCTTCTAGAAGGGGGCTCCTGCAGAGAATAATTTTACTCAGTTTTATCCTATGTAGAAAACATATTACTTTATTTTTTGGTGGGAACATTTTATGAATGGCTAATCACTGAGGGGGAAATATTATTTTGTTTCCTGTCACATTTACTTACTCAGTGCCTGATTTCAAAATAGTTATTAATGAATCAATGTGTTCACTGTCATTTGAATCCAAATAAGTATATTTATAAAGTATTCTTAACTGGCTTTTTATATATCTTGAGGGAGAGTTGTGTCTTTGAGTTAATTCTCCAAACATGCTAATATAAATGTTATCGAATATTTGGCAAGAATATTAATTATTGCCCCCAAGATACATTATGAGTCATGTGATATATTAGGCAATATTTGAATATACTTTCTGAGAGCATTATAAAGGTCACATATTTATCTCTTTTCCAATTTTTCTGAAAACTATTATATTTGCTTTATAAATAATAAATAACTTTAAACTTTAATAGACTATAATCTAAACACATTTGTATGAATAAAATTATAATTTTAAATACACCATACTTGTAGCAATTGTAATAAGCTGTGGAAGATGGGCCCTCAGAAGATAAATCTACATTAAACTGAAGTATCATAAAAAATGCATAGAGAAATGCAATAGGAAGAAACAATTACTCCGGAATAAAAAAATTCACATGGGGTAGAAAAGAACAATGATTCATCAAGTCCCTATATTATATTACCTTAGTTGTAACTTAAACTCCAAGAAACTGATTGATCAATCTTAGAGTAAAATAGAGGTCTAAATGAGCTTCCAACATTTTATTTTTCTCAGTATTTGACATTTGATTTGTAAGTAAATCTGTATTCACAAATAGATATTTGGTATTGCTCATATACACATTCATTCCATGATAGAATTCCAAGATTTTAATTGCATAGAGTTGGGATATACTGAATTTATATACACATTGACTCACACACGTGCACACATATAAGACCCCTACTCTCAAACTGAAATCATCTGCATATGATACCCAAAGCCCAGCCACAATTATATGCTTTACTGATAGAGAAAGATTACATGCTATTTTCACAGGGACATATGATAGTATAAATTTTTTATAACATTTACTTTTTATTTCTCTCTTTGCAGTTGGTCATCAAAATAAAACTATTATTTATCATGAAATATGAAACATCATTTGACATCATGGACATCATTTGCCTAATAATTTGACAGCTGTTCTTTCACTTCACCACACCATAGAATTATTATTTATTTTTTGTTTTGTTAGATTGTGGTCCTTTTGTGATAACACTCAGTCATATACGACAACATAGATAATATAATAACTACAATGGAACAGTAAATGATCCTGAATGATCTTATGCAAATTCTTTGTGGATTTCTACACTTAGTTCCTTTAAGTATAGTCCAGAAAAAAAATATGCATGACCACAGTATTTTTTATATATTTATATATTTTAAATCTTTGAATGCTTTTCTAAAACATTTTCACACAAATATCAGAATAGTAAGTTTTTTCCAAGGAGATAAGAAATATTATTAGCTAAAATTCAGATCCCTCTGACACATTAGTTTGTCTTATCTATTCATTAAAATATTTTTTATTCAAAGACATATTAACAATTTTGCATCCTTTTCAGCTCAAGAGTTATTCAAAGATGTATTGACAGTTTGGCCATCTTCTCAGCCAGAGAGTTGACTATTATGACAGATTAAAAAATACATCAATACTACAATCATTTATTCATGTACTCAGTATTCATAAAGTTGTATTTTTAAAAATCTCAATCAAACTTGTAATTCTGTTTTTCACAGCAAAATGAAAATAATCCCAAATTCAGGTGGAAACACAAAGGACACTTTAAGTGAAAAAGACTGTTTCTGGACTAATGCTATATACATGATTTCTAATTATAACACAGAACCCAGTAATAAGAGCAAAATGGTATTAAAGCACAGAAAACCACACACAGATCATTGGAAGAGAAAGAGAACCCAGATATAAACTCATGGAACTACAGTAATTTGTATTTTTTTTTTTTTACAAAGATGACTAAAAAAAAACAGGAAAGACAAAATCTTTAAAAAATGGTACTGGAAAAATCACATACCCATATATAGAAGATAGAAACTAGATCTTTAACCCTAACTGTTCACAAAAATTAACTTCAAATCGATCAATGATTACACTACAAAGCCTAAAACTAAAATGCTGGAAGAAAATAGAGTGAATGTACTACGAGCTGTAAAATGGTATCTGTCTAGACGTCTATCACTAGATGAATGGACAGTGAAAGACTGGTGTATAAACCCAATGAAATCCCATTTAAATGGGAACAGTGGAAACTGGAGAGAAGGCTCTGCAATATGAGCAATTTCTGCTCTTACAGAGGATGTCACTTTCATTGTAGCAACCTCATGGTTGCTCACAACTGGCTGTGATTTCCCAAAAACACAGACATATACATACAAAAATAAATAAATTTAAGAAGAAAATTTAAAATCTGAAAATCATAGGTAACGGGATTGAACATGGAGTGTGGTAACTAAATCAGAGAGAGACAAACAGCACATATTCTATCTCACATGTAACTAGAGCCTCAAAATATCAGCCATATGCATTAAACTGTAAAAGTCAGAACACTAGAAAAGGTCCATTGTGGGGATACATCTTAAGGAAGTGGGTGGTCAAATAGGTGATATGAAAGTTGAGAGACAATCTTCTGGTGATGGATAGATTCAGGTAGAGATGGAGTAGAGAAATGAGGGAACTGAGCTAGTGAAGAGAGTTAACCAAAGTAAAGGATCTAAGAAAAAGTCATGTGGAGAACTACTACTTTGGTAGCTGATTTAAATATATGTAATTTAAACAGAGGGACCAGAAAGAATGTTAATAATTGAAAGACAGGGAGAAGGTATATAAAATGCTGTTTTGGGGCCATGTTGTAGTCATTGTAATCATGACTTCACCACAGTTGTGGTTGTCTGCACTGGACTTGCTGAAATCTAAGAGTATAAATTACCAATTAGGAATCAAAGAAGGGTTTATTGGACCCACCACTCCCTGTTACACAGAGAGCACCTGTGGTAGAATCACTAGTAGAGTCTGCGGTAAGGGCTTTAATCATTGCCTTCATTGTTTAGTAACTACTAGGCATACAAGGTGCTAAGGGTTAGTTCTAAAACGATGGAGACACAAACCATTTTAGTTGCAATCAGTAGGTCACAAAACAAAACAAAATAAAACATAAAAATGCGAAAGAAACCCATAGAGGGGAAGGGGAAATTACAGAGGTGAGGGTGAGTTAAGAAAGGGTAGAAACAAGAGTAACAAGAGTGCAAGTCATACACATATGAAATTGTCAAATAAAATAATGTTACCAATAAATGCGATTATGTTTCTTAAAATAATTTCTACTGCTGAATAAATGCAGAGATATTATAAACATTAATGTGATCATGTGTATTACTTGATAGAACCATTACAAAATATTTAAAACAGATTAAATAATTTATCTAAAATACTTTTCATTTAAGTTAAGAGTCTTCAAAGTCTGTGGGGAGGTGGGGGGATTGGATGAGCACTGTCTCAGGGGCAGAGGGAGGTGGATGGGGAGAAGAACTCTTGGAGACCCAGAAGTGGAAAGCATTTGGAATGTAAATAAATAAAATAATTTAATTAAAAAATCTTCAAAATCTTTTGCTCTTTAATGTTTGGGTCTCTCTCTCTCTCTCTCTCTCTCTCTCTCTCTCTCTCTCTCTCTCTTTCTCTCTGTGTGTGTGTGTGTGTGTGTGTGTATGTCTGTGTTTGTAAGTACCTATGCTCCAATGCTCAGAATCTATTCTTGCTTTCTACCTTTTTTTGGCAAAGTCTTTTATATTTTTTCTACTATGTTTGTTTGTTTTACAAGTTCATTGGTCCATAAGTCTCCTTGTGATTATTATCCTTCTTCTTTCCTTTTTTGCACCAGTGCTGGCTTACAAATGTGTGGCACCATCATCTGGCAATGCATTCAGACTCTGTGGATTTTAGTTAGTCATTAGAGTTCTGTGGCTAGCTGGTTCATCCAATCTTTTGATTTTTTCCTGACACTTTTTCTTTTTTAAAAAAATTCAGTGCATTATTGTTATTGATAGTTTGTGTTTAATACTAACCAGAACCTGTTTGTCACATTTAATTGTAACTTAGCACCTATTGATCAGTCTCTCCCCATTTCTATATCTCTGTCCTTTGTTCTGCAGCCTTTCATAGCCATCAACCAATACGAGGTTTTATTTTATCTTGTTTTAGATTCCAAATGAGTGAGCTTGTACAGTATTAGTCTTTCTGTGCTGGATTGATTTTCTTAATCTTCAGTTCCAGTCACGTGTCTATAAATGGCAGGCTTCTATATATGGCTCTATGGCTATAAAGTAGCCTGTTGTATATGAATACGATATTTCTTTTACCCATTGATTGATGAGCATTTGTGTTGCCTGCATTGTGTGACTATTGTGAAGTGTTACAGTGAACACATTGCAAACAACATGCTTCTATAGAGGAATTTTAATCCCGCAACATGTCTGTTCTGGTAAGGGATCACAAACCAAGTCTGTGTGATCTGGCTGGAATACAGATATGCTCTTAGTATGCACCTTCATTTAATCCCTCTGGTTAGAATCCAGACACTCCTTTAGTACACTACTTTCATTCCAAACAATGAAGATAAGGTTGATTTATAGAAGAGAGCATCACTCTTTGAAAGTGAGGTTTGAGTGGCAAAGAAAATGAAGAATTGGAGAGAAATTTGACAGAATGATTCAAAAATAGGATACGCCCAACTTTCATGAGTGCAGGCAGATAAAAGAGACTAATTAAGACCATGTCTCCAAGACAATCTGATGGAGGCATTTGATTTCCTCCATCAAATTTAACAGAAAAAAAACCTAGTAGTATACTAACTTACAGGCAGTTAATCTTGTATTTGCTACAATTGAAAGACTCTAAACTTTGAGCTTTGACGAATATTCACTTCATTCTGCCAACCACATTAGTTCTCTGGAGGAGTACCATGTGCCCTAAACTACTGCTGTTCCACCACTCTGGCCACTAAAAGCTAAATAATTTAAGAGGAAAAATATAAATAATGAAATAATTTCAATATAAATAATGAAAACATAAATCTTGTATTTGCTACAATTGAAAGACTCTAAACTTTGAGCTTTGACGAATATTCACTTTTCTAATGGGTTGTCTTTAGGGCCATGAAATCACATAGTACAGTAACCATCAACCCTTCTTTCTTTACCAGCTATAATTTTTTACTCTAAGAACTGGAAATCACCTTTAAATTTCTTTTTAAAATAGAATAATAAAAAGATTAAAAAAAAAGACTAGGTCAGAGAGAATTCAGTCAGATCAGTTCAGAGACAATATTTACCTAGACATTTTTATAGAGGCATTTTGCAGAGAGAACAAACCAGACACAGATGAAGATAGAAGAAGCCAGAATATTAGGAAAAATTTGCCAGTTAGTTTGAGGTCAAGCAGAGTAATTCAGCAAGAAGCTGAGAGAAGCCAGTTTGTATAAGTCAGCTTGAATAGCAGTTTAAGTCAGAAGAGCTAAGTTGAACCAGCCAGCCAGAGGTCAGAAAGAACTAAAAGGGTTAGCTTGGAGACAGTAAGCATCCAGTTACATCTGATAATGAAAGTTACATTTACATGCCTCTTCAACACAATGGTTCCAGTTTTTCTTTATATGTATAGCAACAGACGAGCATACATTAACTCAAATTTAACTTTAAGGGAACCCCACACGCATTCCCTAAACGCTGTGCTAACTTCAATCCCAACAGACATTGGGAAAGGTTTCTCTTTTGTCTGCACACTCTTAGAACTCTTATCATATTATCCATTCTTACAGGGAAGGTGATATGATATAACACTGTGTTTTTCATTGACATGATCTTGATGGTTAGACATGGTGGTCGTTTTTATCATCTCTTGGTGATTGATAGGATGAGACATAACAGAAGACTCTTCTTTCATGTTACACTCACAACACATGAAACAACCTTCTAGTCTGTGCAATGATGCAATAACTTTTCTAAACTCATACATCAAATATTTAAGAAATAATTTTATCTTCTTCTTATATCAGCATTTTCATATTCAAACAGAAATAATTATATACGTCTCATGGCATAACTGTAAATATGATATGGTATGACATTTTGCCAAACATGTAATTAACATCATAACTTAATAAATGATAATCAGCACTCACCATTTCCTTCTCCTTCATCTGTTCCTCCCATAAACTTACATAATAACCACATATGCTATATTTGAAAAATGAACTTTCACAGGTTGTTAGTATTTTCTCAAGTTGGATGTGGGATTTTTTTTATTTTCTTTTAGAAAGACAATACTTTCATTAAGCAAAAAGTAGTTTCTTAAGCTTCTCTGAACTCTGACTTTTTCTGACTTTTGCCAAGAATTGTACTGATAAAATAATATTTTGTAATTACTTATAATAAATTATGTGTAATAATTAATAAATAATATCTTTTCTTTCGTTTGTACAACAATATCCCTTCATTTTATGTAATTTAACTAAAAGCAACCATAATTTCATAATTCAAGTGTTATTGTCTAAATTTCAGAGGAAGAAATAAATATTGAGCTATTAACTACAATTTCAGACAGATAGAATATGGCTAATAGTTTCTGTGTTTCTGTCTCTGAATTCTGCGTGTCTTTTCATTATTCTTTTTTATGTTGCTATTTGGTTCAATCAAACAGAAACATTGCATCAAAGATGAAATATTATAATAGGTTGGGTCTTTTTGTGATCCCCTCCTCTGTTTTTGACACTTTGAACATAGGGCTGTGTCCTCAACTAAAAGAAAATCGTTATAGACAAAGTTAAATAAGTGTAACTCTCCCATAAAACCACAAACTAAAACCACGTGCTTGCTAGTTTTATCTCAACTTGGCACAATATGGTTTTATTGGAGAGGAAGGAGCCTGAACTAAGAAAATGCCTCCAGAAGATTTGGCTGTAGACAAGCTTGTGGGACATCTTATTAATTAGTTCTTGATGGGAGAGGGCCTAGCCCATTGTGGAAAGGGCTATCCCTGAGCTCATGGTGGTTCCTGGTTCTATAAAACAGCAGGCTGAGTAAGCCAAGGGCAGCTTTCTCATGAGTGACTTTCCTTCATGTCCTCTGTATCAACTCCTGCCTCCAGGTCTCCGCTCCGTTTGAGTCTTGTTTTTGACTTCACTCAAAAATGGACTAGACTTAAACCCTTTCATCTTCAAGTTACCTTTTGTCATGGTGTTTCATCACATCAATAGCAATCTTGAATATGACAACCACAAAATTTAAATAGACTTCTCCTATACAGCTGTTCTTAAATTAGCCAACTTACTTTAAAACATTCAATAACATCTTGAAAAGGTAGTAATATTCTGCTAAAACAGTCAGGACTATGTCCCATTTGGTAGCAATGTGCCCATTACTGTGAACAAGAACAAGAAATATCATGTTTAACGTTCTCAAAATCTGCATTCACTTATGCAATCAAATGTCAGGAGCTCTTCCAAGCAAAAACATTTGGTCTACATCTGTGTAGAGCTCAGAGAAAGCCATTACATCTCTATACCTAGGCAAGGTGCTAACTGTGTACATGCAGAAAAGGAAAAAAATCACCCTATTGACTGCAATCCTCGTTCATCTGCATATCTCTGTCTGTTCTTTGTTGACTTTCTTTGTGTTCTAGTCACCACCTCACTTAATTTCACATAATACTTCTTAAGAGAGTGTTATGAATGCCATCAATTTGTGTAAGGAGATTGAAGTGTTTGTAAGGAGAGTACATTTACTTAGGGCCAGAGAGGTCTAATAGTACATGAATTAAACCTGCCACCATGTTGGGCACCATATTCATCTATCATGTAGACATTGTTATGAACGTACATAGGGGTGTAATACAGGTTGATTTCTACAGGACGAATATTTGGAATGATTTCAATTTAAGTAGTTTAAGATGAAGAATATATTAAGAAAATGAACAAGTAACAGGAGGGGAGAAAACCAACTGGCAAATGTTACCAAGTCAGCTTTAGTATAGGCAAAGAGGCCTAGTTTTGCTTTCTATTATCTGTAGTCAGATTCAAACTGATAGACCAGACATCTCAGGCCAATGAGCAAGGAGCTGGGGGATTTAAAATTCAGCTCCCCACAAACTGTTAAAGGCCTGTTTCTAGGAAGTTGGTATGCATTGCTATTGTTGATGGCTACAGAGGTTATAATGTACTCCTTGAACAGTTAGAGCAAATACTCAAGTAAGGAGGGATGACACTGAGGTATCTGATAAGTATGCCCAAAAACATAGCTCAAAGGTATAGGAAGATACTTCACTGCTGCCTACAGAGACCTTCATTCACTATCAAAATATCATTTGGTGAATTTGCAGAAATAAGGTGACATCTGTACTGGGAGTAGGGTGGGCTAGAAAAGGAGACAGGAAGAAAAATATAGTCTGTAGTCTTAGAAATAACTAAGACTATATGTGAATTCCACAGAAAAGATGTCTGAGGCATATCTACAAACAGCCATGCTTTTGTGCAAAATGTACATGCAGTCAGTTTTGAATTTAGGTTTATTTATCATTTTGATATGACCTATGAATTATTTTTCCTATTTGACTTCAAATTATTTCTATATTTGATACCACTAAATGAGTCAATTATTCAGCGACTTAGCAATAGTTTTTATAAAGAAGCTAAATTAATTGTTACTAATCAAAGTTGGCAAATAATAACTTCAAAGATACATATAGTAAACAAGTTGATTCGTTTCAGGTGTGTGTGTGTGTGTGTGCGTGTGCCTGCTTGCATTTATAGGAGTTCATATATACTGACTGCATGAAATGTCAAAAGAAAACATGAGATCCCCTAGAACTAACTTACAGTGTATTCCAAGATATCTTGTAGGTGCTGAGTACCAACCCTTGATCCAGACATGTAAGTACTCTTTACTCCAGAATCATCTCTCTACCCCTTTCTTTGAGCACTTTTTATTATTTTATTCTATAAGAAGTAACATGCTTTCCAATTCATAAACATTTTAACCACATAAGAGAAATTGTGTTGTTTATCCCCTTATTATATTTTAAAAGTATCCACAGTGTCAAAGGTTGAATTATTATGTTAGCAGAAAGCATTCTCTACACACTATATAGACTGTTCATCCCAAGAGAATATACTGTCTTCCATTCTTCTAACATAGCTATGTTTGACAATTTCAAGAAGGGCATTGTCCTCCAAGATAACACAGTCTATGCTAATCAGTCCTATACATTTCGAGGGTGTTATGAGGAGGAACTATGACACATAATAAAGAAACGAGTCTATTGATTTTCCTTTTAAAGCAGGAGAAGCAAGAGTTCTTTGCTTTGCAATGATGCCAGTTTTATGTGTATGTTTTCACAACGCAAGCACAAGAATAGGAACCTCAGACATCACAAATTCTATTTTCTGCTATTACTGATATTCTAGTGTTTTGGCAGGAGAAGAATGAGAGGAGCTAAAGGAAACAGAGAATATATGTGTGACCTTGTAAAATAAGGGACAAATTCATTCAGGACCATTATAAATTCATAACTAATTAAAGGTTAAACACCAGTTGCCAATTAGTGTGAAAGATAATTGTTCTTCTTTGGCAACCAGACAATGCATACCTTTTGGGAAGAGAGAATGAATATTGTCTTGTTATTGATGAACAGAATCACTAACTCATGAGCCGGAAGCTGTAACTTTCAAGAGACATATCAACAGAGTCCAAGGTTGAGTGAAATATTTCTCTTTCATTAAGGACAAATGAGCTGGTACATTTTCAAGTCTGTCTGTTTGCAATAAATGTTAGTATAGTTCAGGATACATTGTAATTCATAATGAACCTCAACAGTTGGGATAAAACAAAAAAGGACCTTTTAAAAAGTAATATTGTTTTAACTATACTCTTTACTTAAACTGTACAGCCTAATACGCAATGCGATGTAGGCAACATGTTGGATGCACAATTAGATACCAGATACTTGATGAAAGAATTTCAGTAATAATGTTGGCATATTGACTGTGGGAGAAAGTATAAGAAGATGGCAAATCACTGAGCTATGTTCACTGTCATCTTTACTACAGGCAGCAGTAGAGAACACAATAATAATAATCATCAGACATATACACATTTATTCCAGGACAAACTTTAAGCACCATGAAGTAAGAGAAATGGAAAATCTAGTTGCAGTTAACTGTTATTTTGTAAATGCATGTATAGTTTAAGTTGAAGTGATTATGTATCTGCTTTTTTTAGTTTAGTTTTTCTATGATTTGTGTTCTTTGAATAAACACTCAAGGAGTGATAATTATTAATTTACTTTCATATTTATGTATAGACATTGAGTATTCATATCTATAGAGCAGTAGCAAACTTGCTCTTTTTATTACTCAATTTAGAATAACAGACATTTAATGAGTAATTTATGTGTTCTAAACATTGTTTTATGTGCTAGGTTATGGATAAGATAGCCTAATGTTTTCAGCTGTGTTCCTTTGAATTTTATCTCAGCTTCTTGCCTTACTCTCAACTTTGATTTACTGCCCACACATAGTTAGTGAAAACACCTAGCTTTGGTGTTGCTATAAAGAATAGCAGGTGTAAAATATATGAAAAATACTTGGCAAAAATAAAAAAGCATAACATCTGTGGGTGCCAATCTTTAGTTACCATTTTCTTTGGAAAAGATAAGAAAAGTGCTCTGTATATGGATACAGGACCTGAAATTAAGAACATTGTGATCAGTCCCGATACACTTTTGACATGCTTGCAAAGAAAACTTCAAAGGGATAGGAAAAAAAATGCATTTTTCTCTTGTTGGGTAAACGAGATAATACCTATATTTAAACCACTTCTCTAATTAATAGTACTAAGTAGAACTGTGTCTAAGAAGGGACTAATTTTCTTAAACTTTAGGAGAAAACAAAAGAAAAGAAAAGTCTCTTTGGACATTAGGGTAAAGGAAGAAAGAATAGAAAGAAAAACACTGTTTCAATATTTGAGAGATAATGATGGTTAAGTCCTGCAGTGTACCAGGATATGGGGCATAGTCCACTTGATTTAACTCACTGGCTTTGCCTTATGGGGCTAAGTTAAATGATATACTCAATAGACACATAATATAGCACCTTAGAAAAACCTTGAAAAGGCATGACCTTCTACTAGAAGAGGCAAAACCATTCAGAGCCATAATAAATTCATAAGTAATTAATTGGGAAAAGTATTCCCAAAGTCTTTGATTAATATTTATGTTCTTACCCAGAGCATAATAGTACACTATAAAGAAAACTATCAAGCAAAAGTCCACATGGAAATAAAACTGGGAAACCAGAGACAATGTCAGCAAAGACACTTAATACATTTTATTTGGAAGATATACCTCATATTGTTACTATAGAAATGACCTCAAGTTGCAAGGCAGATATCAAATTTAGAAAATAACAAAACAAAACAGATTTTTCTTCTAAGTCTTAAATTTAGCAGATATGTATTTGTTTTTACAGGAAAATACTAACTAGGCATATGAAAACAAAAATTTTTATGGTCTCATTCCTTCTTTATACAAATAAATAAATTCTTTACTAAGGTATCAATATAAAGCAGTAGTTTTCAACCTGTGGTTCAAGACCTCCTCTCAAAAGAAAATCAGAAAACAGCTGTTTACATTATGATTCATAACAGCAGCAAAATCACACTTGTGAAGTAGTTGGTTGTGACCTGGCCCACATGGGTGCTGGGAACTGAATTGGAAAAATTAGTAAGTATTCATAAACTCTGAGATCTCTCTTTAACCCAAAAGGCTACTTTTATGCCAATGAATTTATAATTTTTATAACTTTTATAATTTTATGGATATCAGGAGGCCTTAGTTTTATTTTACTCCTTATAATGATAAAAAGAATGTGTATGTTGTTGCTTGGGAAGATGACTGAATGAGTTAGTTTCTTATTGCATAAAACAGGACCACCTGACTTGTGTTCAGACCCCTTAAAACCACAGAAAGACAGTAGCAGTAGTAAACAATAGAATACAGGAGTTGTCTCATGTTCCTACAGCAAGATGAGCGTTACAGACAGAGGACCATAGGAAGCTTGTGAGCCAGCAAGCCTGGAATATGCAGTGGTGAGTAAGAGATCAACACTAGAGACTGACCTCTGAAATCTCCACGTGCCCCAAGGCACAGAGGTACCTACACTCACACAAAAACATGCAAACACAAAACACATGGATATTTAAAAAAATTGATCTTAAAGAGGATAAAAATTTCAAATCAGTAAAATCTTTGACCATATGCTTCTCAAATGTATTTGTATAAGGGGTCATATTTCATTTTTGAATAGTACCAAACACCTCCAGTTATTACAAGAAAATAAAACATCCCTTGTTCTCTGATGTTTTGCGTAGTTTAATGTTCTAGAGATCTGGTCCTAGATGTAAGGATGCAAGCTCTATTCCCGTATGGTAGTTGCATGATCTTTCAAACTATTACTAAACTACTTTTCATAAATCAATGACAATAATTGCACTTGACCTTGTAAGGACTAACCAAGCATTGTTAAAGTACTGTGAACTGCTTTATAGAGTAAATACTCAGAAAGATTAATTATTGATATCTATTATGTGTTTCACAACTTTAAACCTCAAACTGCTTTAGAGATTGTCTCATATATAGTCTATAACCTGCATAAGCAGTTGGATGTTCTGATAAACCAGGAGATATTTGGCTCTAAATAACTGTATTGTGCGATCCAAACAGTATAAGACTTTGTATTACCTTGGAACCTTGCCACCCAAGTCTGTTCCACACTTTCCCAAAGTCTCCTATGAATAAACTGAAAAGAATTGTTAGCTCTTCTCTTCACCTCCACCTCTTTCTCATGTGGACACATTTTCTTTTCTGTTTTAAGGATGCAAAGGTCGCAACATAAAATAGAAGAAAAGTTTTCTTGAAAGTAGGTAGATATTTTAGAAACTGATCTTTTTCCACTTGGGCTTCAACTCAGAAGTATATTTAGAAGAAATATAAATCCTTTCTAACCCCATTCAGTCAGTTGCTTACATTGTAGGTCGCAAGATTTCAAACGGCACTCTATATTTATTGAGCTCAGTCAGGCAAATGTCTATTAAAACCTCACCGAGCAACTTAGAAACTATTAAAAACCCTCCAAAGGGACGTCACTGTTAAAGTCAGTCAATAAATTAACTACTGGGTTAGGCAGGATGGAGACTCATCTGTCTTTCTGAATGCTGTTAATGAAGCCTACATTTTTGTATGTTAGTTGCTGCGAAACTGGCCGTGACACATGTTTCTTGGTGACTGTGCCTCGTGTCTAGGCATTAAGTGTCTCGTAGTTCATTAGAACATTGATGGTGCGGAATTATCTCACAAAGGTTGTCACCAAATGGAAATATAGAGAACAATTATAATAGTTGGGAATTTTCATTAGAGGCTCATATTATCTGGGCATGGTATTTGCCTGCTCTTACACAGACTGAAGAGGCTTCAATGACAAATGTATAGACTGACCACTTGCAGCATTATTTTTTAATAAGTTTTAAGCAGGAATATTATTCTCTCTCTCTCTCTCTCTCTCTCTCTCTCTCTCTCTCTCTCTCTCT
>NW_021620929.1:7430241-7435592 GCF_004785775.1 Grammomys surdaster
TCTCTCTCTCTCTCTCTCTCTCTCTCTCTCTCTCTCTCTCTCTCTCTCTCTCTCCCCCCTTTACCTCTCCCCTCTCTCTGCTGCTTTTGTAATTTCATACCATATGTTTCCAAGACATTTTCCCTTAGAGCATCCTATTGTTCTGTCACATTTGTAGGTTGCTGTGAGTTTAACATCACATCTTAAGGCAAAGTAGTCTCAAATAGAAATTTGTTTTCATTCAACTACAGAGTAATTGTCCTTGGTATCTGTGGTGATTGGAATACTTGGCCCATACGAAGTGGTCCTATTAGGAAGTATGGCCTTGTAGGACTAGGTGTGGCTGTGTTAGAGGAATAGCATCACTGTGTAGTTGGGCTTTGTGGTCTGCTAGTGTTCATGCACCTCTCAGTGAGGAAGGGAACCTCCTCTTGGCTTCCTGAAGCAGCTAGTCTTGTAGATGTCTTCAGATCAAGATATAGAGCTCTCAGCTTCTCTAGTACTATGTCTGCCTGCGTGCTACCATGCTTTCCTCCACGATGATACTGGACTAAACATATGAAACTGTATGCCAGCACCAATTAAATGTTTGTCTTTATAAGAGTTGCCTTGGTCATGGTGTCTGTTCACAGCAGTAAAACCCTAACTAAGACAGTATCTATAGGTAGATATGGATATAGAGATAGATGATATATATGTAGATATAACTATGGAAGTAGATCTAGCCATACAGTGTAGATACAGGTATACTATAGGTATATGTATACATATAGATATAGATGCAGGTAGAGTTAGATATAGATGATACAGATATAAAAAGAAATATAGATATAAATACAGAAACAGTATACTGTTTATTGGACCAAACTATATAAATCTCAAAATTATCTACATTTAAACTCTAACGTATTACCTAATTATATGGATATCATTTAAAAGTCAAAAGAGATACATCAATTATGTTCTTTTAATTAGTCATTTTGGAGTTAAAAGTGAACATACCCTGTTCTGAAAGATATCTGTACTCCCCCTGAACACCCACGCTCCGGTGTCACCCCGTTCCTCATCTTCCTCATGTCCTGCCTTTTTGTGTTCATAACCCCTGTGTTAATAAGTAAAAATTAAGATTTGATTTAAAAAATAAGATTAAATTAAAAAAAGAGACAAACAGTCTAAAAAAAAAAGAAAGCCATGATGTAATGAAATGAGCTTTGAAAATGAGCTATATAATCCCCTGCTTAACTAACAGTAGATACTACTTAGAATAGTGTGCTTACCTTTGAGTGTCTGTCAAAGCCTGATGCATATAAACAGACCGTGAGACAGAGAGAGAAAGAGAAGGGAAGTAAGGAGGTGATGAGTGGTAAGAGACTTAAAAGTGGAAGGACTTGGAGTAGAATTAGGCTTAGAAAGATCTCAGCAGGCAGTGGGTGGGAAAGGACATCAGATGAGGCAGTCAGAAGGGGGTAACTGAAACTAGGGATCTATGGAAAATTTCATATAATATATACATTTTTATGAGCTTCAAAGACATTTAGTATCAAGAATGCACAAACACCTTCACACACACACACACACACACACACATAGACACACACGCACATGCACACACATGCACACACAAAAACACACAGAGAGAGACAGAGAGATAGAGACAGAGAGACAGAGACAGAGAGACAGAGACAGAGTGAGAAACAGAGAGATAGAGACAGAGAGACAGAGAGAGAGACAGACAGGGAGATAATCACATCACACACACATTTAAATACAATCACACTACCAAAACAATAAAAAAACACACTATAGAATTTTGTCATACTTATACAGGCATATTGTTGTTAATAATATAAGAGATGACATAGAGGTGCAAGTGAATATGACATGATAACATGTAATGAGCCTAGAATGATGGTAAATAATTAATGAAGACTTTGAATGGAGATACCCTCTACAAATAGATAATACTCCTTTTAAAAAAAATTGTCAAATCAAAATTCCAATGTCAGGTGTGGAATACCTGCCTCAGAGGTGATGATCAGGGGAGCCATAGTGTTCTACAAAACAATAATAGGCATTGTCCATAGTTCCACAGAATTTGATCACAAGACCCCATTTGGATATCACACACTTTGACCACAGGACACAAATAAATAAAGCAGGAACTTGTGTGATGTTTCCTCCTTACTGGCTTTAACAGTACCAGATGATGCAGTTCTTCTGCAGGCTGCTGAAGAAAAAAAAATGTTATCAGCAATCTTACATGGCTGAGGATCCTGCAGGATAAAATGACCTGCCTGCAAAAATCACACTCAGGGACAAATTCAACATGAGCATCACTTTGATGAGGTTAACTGTGAGCTCAGTGTCTCTGATTATCTGCACAGAACTTGCAGAAGATTGAGTGGACCAGGATTCCATCATAGATGGACTGAGTGACTATTAGCAGTTATTGCATTATAGGGAAAGTGGTGTAATTTCTTCAGTGGTGTAGCCACAGGTAAGTCACCAATTCTCCAGTCTATTTACAGTTAGGCACGTGCAAGTGACTCTAATTAAATTCAGTGGGTGACATGGGTGACACGGGTGACATGCAGATAGTAAGATGGGAACTTTTTGAGGAGAGGGATGGGAGGAGACAAAGTAATGGGTTATGAAAACTAGAACGCCCATCCTCACTGTTTTGTTTTCTTCTGGGTCGCAGAGGTCATGGTTAAACACAAGATAAAGGAATCCTTTACAAATGTAAGATGTAATGATGTACCTCTGTGTCTATGAATGGCTTCATCTTCTAGAATGAGTAACTTATGAAGAATATAAAACAATTATAAGAAATATCTGAAAACACCTGGAAAAGTTCTAGGATAAAATGTATAATTAATATACAATCTCAAATACATTTTATGTGCATGTAGTAACTAGAAAATTAAAATATAACAGATGCTCTTTATTTAGCAATTAAATAAATAAAGAACTAGAAGGAAATTTCCCAAAAGACATACAAGATCTCCCTATTGAGAGCAACAAAATAACCCTGATAATAAGCATAAAAAGTAAAACCCTTTAAACCTGTACAGTACTTTCTTAAACTGGAAAACTCAATGTTATTAAGATGTTGCAAGAGTAGATTGCAGAGTCTGTCATGGCCTTGATGGGAACAGAATGAAATGGTTCCTGCCCCTGGGACAGGGCCAGTAGGCAGGGGCCTCAAGGAGTGTCAACAACTGCTGGTTGAGTGTAGGGTTTGTTTGTATAATAATGTATGTATTTTCATGATCCTCCTTTAAGGAATCTCCTGCCAGTTAACATTAATGGCTCCATGATAATTAGAGACAGTCCAAGAGTTGAGGGAATGGCTAATTTCTCAGCATAAAGGTAAATGCTAGGACTCTCAGGACAGCCCTTAAGGCTGTAGAAAAGAACTCTAAAAGCACGGATTCAAGAATATATAATTTTTCAAATATGCAGAATAGAAGGATGTGATATGAATTATGAAGTGTTTCATGAATCTCAAGGAACAAAAACAGCTGTGCTCTTAGCCAATTTGCCAGAAAGATACTAAGGAAGGAAGTAAAAAGATTTGGGAGTAGTGATCATAGGAGATCACGCCCAACCTAGCTTTTTGGTTAAGTTTACAAAGGCAAACAAATTCCTAAGTTCAGAGTAAGCCTGGGACAGAGCAAGGTTAGAACCTAGTGTGATAGAGGTGGTAATTTCAGGACAGAGTCCCACCCAACTATCTTATATTTTGCTCTAAACAGAGGCAGGCAGATCTCTCAATTCTTTTGCAAGGTTAAAGGAAAATGTGTATGCTTGCTGTCTCCTAGGAATTAAAGGGCTGGGCTCACAGGATGCTGATTCATAAGATAATCAAAAGGAAACCTGGAGTAAATGGCTGGGTTGATATATAAAATAAAAGACTGGACTGATGATCTGTGGGAGGGAGATGAGCTATCCAGAATAGCAAAAGAAAACCCGCTTGGAGAACTGTCTTGAGCATCACATAGGGAGAGAACACTTCTGAAGATCCCTAAAGCAAGCAGATAAGAGCAAGAAAGCAGAACAAAGAGAAAGCTGGCTGGACAGCTGTCTCAGCAGAACATAGGCCACCAGCCTGGACCCACCATTTGACTTTGAGTCATTTGTTTCACAACGTCCAAATACTCCTTCCTCAGAATACCTCTCCAAACTGAGACTTTTACTTTGCAGTGAATAATGAAATGAGGGAAAAATTCAACAAGATGATTCTTTACCTGCATGAAACTGTTAAAAAAAACTGTATTTTTTTTCAATGAAGATTCATGGATGGGGGAAATCAAATAAAAGTAACTTTAACTTTTCAACTTGCTCTCAGAATAAACAAAGCTGGAAGATTTATAGCTGCAGATTTAGGACAACCTGTATAGCTACAATGACCAGGATAACAGGATGCTGACATGATGTTTAGCACATATATCAATGTCACAGAGTAAAGAATTCCAATTGGAAAGTCTCTATCATTTCTGTCAATGATGACAAACAAAGAGTGAACAATGGAGGAAAGTGCCTCCTCAACAAATTGGCTCAGTACTATGCATCTGTTAGAAAATGAAGCTCAGTCACCACAATAAAACATAATTAAGCTAATAATTTAATATATCTAGACAGTGAGACTAAAAGTTTGAATTCACTGAAAAGACACATTTGAAATTAATTGCATGGCTTTTGAGATTTAGCTGTTTATGTTGCACACTGATTACTAATCAATAATTGAGATCCTATCACCCTTCAAAAGTCTCTTATAGGATGATTCTGTTTGGAAGACAAATCACCCATTTGCTGATATTAGTGATACTATGAGAATCCAAAGTGACAGTGGCAGATAATGCACTGAGTCATAGTGTTGTGCCCATTTTGCGAACTCCAAAAGACCACCAAGAAGCCAATTGTGATGCAATTGCACAAGGGTCTTTATTCAACGTTAAGCTCCAGCCACCATCTTCACTTATACAGCAGGATGGGAGGGTGAAGCCCCTAGCATAATTTCAAGCAGGCATTTACAAAGGCAAGCAAGAAAGCAAGGAGGTATCCAGTTTGGCACACATTTGTTTGGGGGGTAACTGTGGAATTTGCTGCCCTGTAAAATGATTGACTGATGCTAGAAGTCAAACCATAAACCTTCATAAGTAAACATCTTTAGCTACATCTGTGACTTCTGCTTACCTCCTGATTGGTGGTTGTTAAGAGAATGACCTGGAGACCAGTGCATGTCTGGTGATTAACTCAAGTTCAACCTTAGGTCAAGTTCTCTAAGATGGAGCATGAATTCAAGATGGAATTAGTCTGGACTCTCAATAGGCATTGCTTTCTGGGAATCATCTATACTTACAAATTAT
>NW_021620929.1:7435692-7476487 GCF_004785775.1 Grammomys surdaster
TGTTTTATATATTTGATTATATGTATATTGGAGAAATGTCCTACTACAATTGTTACATAGGGGTTATAAGCCTAGTAATCCAATTCTAATACATTATATCTTCTTATTTAGGGGTAAAAGGGGAGAAATACATTGGAAGAAAAAAAGATATATCTGACATTATTGGAGGTAACTATTTCCTCAAATTCTTACTTATTAAGGAAAGTGGGAATTTTCTAATGAAACACATACAATATGATTTTGAAGAGATTGGTATTTCCTCCTTTGAACTACAAAGTCTAGTGCTAAGAAATTATTATTCTTTTTTCACTCCAAATGAAATTGTTCCTTTACGTCTGGGTCCTTAAGGAATGTTAATATGTTCGGTTACAAAATATTAGCAAAGTTTAGCTTATTTGTGGAAGAACTAGTGTCAACACTATTGTAATAATTGTTCCTTTAACTCAATTATTAATTTTATCATCATGAGCTGTGAGTCACTAAGCTGTCCTGATATATAGGCTGTAGATCAAGTTAGCCAAGGATGCAGGTAGGCTAAGTACGGGTCTTCATCTCTCTCTTCTCCTCCAAATCCAGTCCCCCAGGCTCAACTCCAGATGTGTAGCAGACTACCTGTTGAACTTCCCATCTCTCCCATATCCCATCTCCAGTGGATCACAAAAATCATCCCTCCAACCTTCCATCTCACTCTTCCATCTTGTCCCAGTCCCCAATTCCAGCAGGCATTCCCAGGGAAAACACCGTTAAGCCTATCAAAGAAACAAGTAGGTCAGCAAAGCAGGTAGGTGACATTCAGATATTTATTTTCCCTCCTCTCTTTCAGTTGCTATCCCCTGAATCATTCTCAGCTCTGCTTCAGAATACATGTTGTGGTGTCTCCTCACCCTCCTCCCTCTGTTGTCAGGGCACTACACTGATCCTAATGAACCCCTCAGTACCCTTTCTAGCCCAATCATATTCCTGCACAATTGGAACTTCTAGAATATATATATATATATATATATATATATATATATATATGTATACATATATATGATGTAAATGTATATGTATATAATGTGTATATGTATATACATATACATCATAGACATAGACATCAATATAGCCACAGACATATATGTTTTATTATGTGTATGTTGGAGAAATCTACTACAGTATTACATAGATGTTCCCGGCAAATTAATTCTAATACATTGAATTTTTAAATTCACAATATTTAGAAACATATTCCACTTAAAAATTCTTTGGAGGATCCCCAAATAATTACCTGCAAGGCACAGTTACTATACCTTCTAAGAACTAGAGAGTGGAAAAAGAACAAACAATCAAAAAACAAAAAAACAAACAGAACAAAACAGAAAAACAAAAACAAAAACAAAAAACAAGGAACAACAGAGACAAGACCATATAATCACCTATAATTACAATCATCACATTCTCATATGCCTAGTACCTGCATATAAACACAAGTGATAACAGCTAGGACAAAGTGTCTCTACTAGAGCCCAGCAAACCTCTCACGGCTTTAAGAAATACAATATAGCTGAAATACAAGAGGAGGACTTTAAAATAGCCTTTATGAATATAATGGAAACTTGAAGAGGAAGGTCAGAGACAAGTCCCATCAACTGAATACATCCAAGACATGATAGAAGAAAAGGACACTGCTATCAAAGAACAAGTTAAATTTGAAATGAACAAGCAAACAAAGAAAGTCAGGCATGAACATCTAGAAAATCAGTGAAACTATGAAAATACCAAATCTATTTTAATAGGAATCAATGAAAAGGAAGAAATTCAGGTTAAGTCCCAGAATATATTTTCAATAAAATCACAGAGGAAAATTTCCCTAACTTAAAGAAGGAGGTGCTATCAGAAGCATATAGAATACCAAATAACTGGACCAGAATAGAAATGTTCCTTGACACATAATGATCAAATCAATAAATGTACAGAATGAAGAAAGAATATTAAAACCCTGAATGAACATAATCTTTCTTCAGATAGATTTATCCAGATAGTTATCTTGTGACCCAAATTACACAT
Source organism: Grammomys surdaster (assembly GCF_004785775.1). NCBI lineage: Eukaryota > Metazoa > Chordata > Mammalia > Rodentia > Muridae > Grammomys > Grammomys surdaster. The sequence goes on from NW_021620929.1 coordinate 7,437,739, forward strand.
TTATTAACACTTTGTTTTAGATTAATGCTTTGTTTTACAGTCATTGATTATTGGCTTAACTGTATACTATCTAGTTAGATTTTCTTCCTGTAAACATTTTATAATCCTGTAATGTAATAATAGTCTTGAGAATGAAATAGGAAGAAAACAACATGCAAGAATACAGATAAAATTCTGGAGAAATAAATGCATTAAACTTTTGGTTTTGGATACTTAAAACAAATAAAATTTCTAACCCATTTTATTCCTCATTTGCAAATGTCTTATGGTCATGTTAGACTCACAGAGTTGTAGTGAGGACAAAGAATGATGTACTTGGTATGTAGCAACTGTAGTATCATAATAATGAGATACTCCAAGATACACCACTAGAATACAGTTACAGGTGATGGACTGTGTCATCAGTAACAGAAATGGAGGTTCTCTGACATTTGAGCTCTGTGTGAGAAAAAAAGATGATCACAGCCATTTCTCTGATGAAGAACATTGACTATCCAGCAATCATTCGCTGCTCATTTGAGATATTAGAAAACAGTAAGGGGCAAGAATTTATTCACTGAAAAGGAATGGGATATTTATCAGTACTCATTAGACAGTACATATGTTTTCCTTCTTGTGGAAGTTGGTCATTGTGTGAAAAAGTAAAATGAGGTACAGAATGCAAGTGTGTTTGTAGTTCACCCCACACACATGAATTTGTGCCTGAATAGTCAAAGAGAACCTCTTACTAAATATGGCAAGTGACTTTGTTAAGGGTGTGAAGCAGAATTAAAATTAAGCATGCCTTCTATCCAGATCTTAGAAAAATAAACCACTTTAAGGTAGATACTGCATAGTCAGTATGTTTTAATCTGTGTGTCTATATTATCTTCCTTTAAATGGAATAGATACAACAGCCTGATTTCAGAAAGTTAAGGTCTTCTAGCTCACCTAGTTCTGTAAGTCACCCACATTATCTTTACGATGGGTGTGATCATCTCTGGCTACACAGACCTCTTCCCATGATATGTTTTGATTACCACACAGAGCATTGGTTGATCATTTAAAATCATTGGATGATGCTGATCTCAAAAATCTTGGAATGGTTCCTCTATTCATAAGTCTGCCCCTCCTTTGTCAATCTCTCCTGAAATTCTGAAGTTTCCTGTCTAGATTTAAAGCTAGTTGGCTAGATGTAATTTTTTTATCACACATAGAGTTTTACAAAAAGATTTTGTTAATTCTTTGAAAATATCCCACTAGGTATTTGGAACATATCCATCTTCTATTATACCCCTCCCTTCCCTTAAATCCACTATCTACTTGCCTATCCCAAAGTCTTACAAAACCCTGGCCAGTTTCCTCCAGAAAGTATTTGCTGACTTGTGCTGAGTAGAAATTTGAGAAGCATGTTACAAGAATATTATCACAACTTGAATGCTTCTGAAGAGTAGAATGAAGCCCCCTGCTATCTAATAATACTCAAAAAACAAACCCATAAAAAAACCAGAGATTTAACTTGGCCACAGAATTTGCCTTTGTCTTGGGGTATTTATTTGATTTTCAAGATTCATTTGTCAATCCCAGAGAAATATGGTCTGAAAAGTAGTAAAACACAAAAATTTCTTTCATCAGGCTTTCAGTACTGAAGACAGTTCAAGATGAGCCCTTCAGTGAAAGTCCAGGGGATGACAGATTCCTAAGCAAACACCAGCATTCGTGAAGACTTAATGAAACTGTGTTGTAGCCCCAAACTATTTAACTATGTTGTGAACTGAGATCATTGTTGTCTTACACTGCCCTCCCCCTCCAGAATAGCTATAGCCGTTTTGCTCCATGCCTGCCCACTATATCATATTACTGCTGTAACATGCCTGCCAGTTACTTGACTCAGATCAGGGGCATGCTGAATATATCCCCTGTTTTGTGCTGAATGTTCATAGGTTCGTTAATCTTAAGAAATCCTACAAAGCTTTATATAAGATCCATTAATTTAAAGGCCAATATGATCTGTTCTAAAATGGCTTGAATCATAGCTGACCACTGGACAGCACTTCCTGCACCTGCTTATAAGTTGATTGTTTTGTAGTTTTTTTTTTCTTTATAAGCCTACTCTGAGAAATGTTGGATGTCATAGTTAAGATAACTCTGAACTATGTCCCTGGTCTGATTAATATTAAGGTGTGTCTTCAATAAATATCCGCTGTCTGACTGAGATTAGTGTTGGTGTGATTGTGGAGTGATTCTTAGACAACAATCATCCTTTCATATTCTGTCAAACGAAGAATAAATTAATCCTAGAAGAGCAGTCATTGTTTATAAAGAAGTACTTTTGTGAGAGTTTTAAAAAAAGGTACATAACTCACGTTAACAAGAAAATAAGGTTGATAATAATGAGTCACATAATCGGAAAAGATTAAATAAAAACTGTAATGCCAGACCTTTTGCTTTCTTTTATCACTGTATATTTTTCCCTTCTAATTTCCTCCTTGATTACAGGTCATTTCAAGTCAGTAGTTTATATGTATTTGTGCTATCTACCTAAGGTAATTCTTATTATTGATTTTGAATTTAATCTATATTAAATTCAAATATTTTCTGACGTATTTTCTATAATTGCAAACATTTTTTTTAAAGTTTCTGAAATGTGTTTTGTGAATTAACACAAGAACTATCCCTGAAATGTCTCATGAGCTGTTGAGAAAATGCATGATTTACTCCTGAAGGATGGACTAATTCTATTCAGGTCTGTTAGGTATAGTTGGAATGTGGGCTTTTAAAGTTTCAAACTGTTATTTACCATTTGATTCATAATGTTTCTGTAACGTTCATTTTGTCTCCTTTTTCCTGTATCATGTCTAATGAAATGTTACACTTTCCTTATAGATGAATTCCACATTATAGAATGCTCCTTTTTTTCAAGGAACAAATTTTATCTTAAGAAATTTTGATGTGCTATCACAGTTTTTATATCTACAGTTGCCTTTGGTTTCTGTTTGTGTAGTATGTTTCATGTTATTGATCAATGTAACAGAATTTTAATCCAGCAATATGCTGCTCTGATAACATCCAAATACCTTCATCTGTGTGATCTGGCTACAATGCAGACACACCCTTAAGATACATGTTTAATCCCTCTAATATACACCTTTAATATACTAGAATCCTTTAGTATACACCTTTAATCCAAAGTAATGTCTTCCAATTAAGGGGAACACAAAAAGGATGAATCAGAGAAAGATTTGACGGAATGAGTCAGAGACATACACTCAACTTTCAGGAAAAAAGCTATTCAAGAGCAGTACAGTGGGAAAGAGGCCAGTTCAGTCAGTTCAGTTGAGTGAAGTTTAGTTTATCAGTCAGTTGGGAGTCAGTGTAGGGAATGAAGTGAACTTGAGTTCATGGATTAGTTGTTGCATTTCATTGCAGTTCACCAGACACAGTTGAAGCCATCCAATAGACAGGAGTCAGATGGTTAGAACCAATTGCCAGAATTAGTTGAGGCCAAGCAGAGCAATTCAGTAAAAAGCCAGGAGAAGACAAATTGAATCAGTCAGCTTGGAGAGGAGTTTGAGCCAGAACACAGAACAACAGAGTTGAACTGGCCAGCCAGAGTTCAAAAAGAACTAGAAAGCTTATTCGTCATTAAGCCTTAGAGGTGACCGTTACATCTGGCTAATAAACGTTATTTTTACAGTGCTATTATTAACTAATCTGTATATTTGTATTTAAATATTCTAAATAATTTTCAAGAATAAATGGTATTTAGATGATGAAATTTTGTGTATTGTATCAATCTTTGTTTCACTTATAGCTTTAATCAATATATAATTAGAGTAAGAACTGATAATATAGACTCTGTCTTTTACTTTGTTATTGTTTTGCACATGTCTTTCCGTAGTTGTAGGAGGAGCTAAGGTGGGAGGAATAAGGGAGGAAGAGAAAAAGTAAGAGGAGGAGTGAGGCGAGAGAGAGAGGGGAACATGGAAGCAGATGTATGTGTGCCTCTAGCAGTCAAAGGTAGTTGATATATCTAGGTTGGGTATTGGGTTATACCTCTGATTGTGTGGGCAACTTGTTATTGAGCACTACCAAACATATAAAGCCTTTGATTAATCTTTAAGCATTAGAGTCTCATTTTCTACTGGGACAATGTGGATGGTGGGATGGTCTGGGCTCAGCCCAACCCTGTGGAGACAGCGTAGAAGATTGTCAGAGTCATCTCCCACACTGGTGTCTCATGGGTGGCAGGGCTGGTGTTTCTGGCTGGCCATTTCTAGCTGTGGTGTGCACATGGCCTCCGACTGCTTCCAGCTGAGAAGTGCTTTGCTTCAGGCTGAGGTGCGTGGTAGCCTGAGCTAAGCAGAACCACAGCCACATAGATAGTTGGCCTGTCCAGTGGTCTTCATTTAAATATCTCCTGCAACACATAGTTCTGTTCCTATGCTCTCCACGACGTTTCTTCGTGTGTGTGTATGTTAAGGATGTGTATTTGTCATAGTTCCTATATGGAGGTCAGAGTAGAACTTGGCAGTCAGTTCTCTCCTTCTACTATGTGGAGTTCAAATTTAAAACTCAGATTTTTCAGGAAGAGATTTTACCTGGTGAGTCATCTCACTGGGTTTTACCAGTGTATTCATACAAACCACATAGAAGGGAGTGTTCTGGGTGTAATTTTTATGCATCAGGATGTACAGTGGGTGAAATTCAATGCTGACAACCAGCAGACATTTGTCAGAATAAGGAGATTGAGAGCAAGTTTCATCAAGATCTTATTTTTTGAATAGAAATGAATCTTTCTTCTCTCTCTAAGAGGAGAGAGAAATATAGTTTGTGAGTATGAAGATGGAGATGGGGAATTCATTTACTATCAAAGATTATTGTATTAAAACTCCAAATTGTAAGTTTTCAATTTCAAAGGTGTTCAGTGTTTTAATTTGAAGTTTATTATCATAATCTTAGCTATGAAAAACAACATTGATTTTGCAAAGGAATTATACCTTACTCCATTTGACTTAACTCAGGTGCCTCATACATTCTCTTATAAAAAATGTGTGGCTCTTGGATTAATAATTAATATTTTCAAAGGTGGTTAAGGTCTGCTTTTATTTTGATAAATAAAAGCATGTAATAGATCTGTATAATAATAAAAAAATGGGTAAATTTAACAAAATTTTCTGAGGAAAATACATCAGGAAATGCCGCTGATACCACAGTGACAAGCAAGAACTAGTCTATGAAAATGAGCAGCTTTCTTCATGATATAAGAAAAGTCACAAGAAGAATGAGACAATTAAGAGATCAAGGATTCACATCTGAAGGCAAAGCCGCAAATGGATGGTAATTTTGGCAACTGCAAGAAGGTTATTGCGGAAGAGTGTTAATTACATTCACACTTTGAAAGCTACAATGTAGAAAGGTGAAGGATCTGGATAAAATTCTCAAAGCCTGAAAAATTCTGTTTATACCTTAAGGGTTCTTTCTTTGTCAATTAAAGGTGCCTATTAGTTACTAATATCTAGGAGTTCCTTTTCAATTCAAAAGTACAAGTTGCACCATTAAGAAGACAAAAAGTCACAAAGTGCAAAGACACACAATCCATATTTCATTAAGTTTACAGGATATTGTGTATATTTTTATGCCAACCAGTTGAGTTCATCATTATTCTAATAAAAATAAAAATTGTTTTCGTGGAGTCTAATGCTTGATTACTCCATTCAAATCTATGACATAGGGTCCCAGAATAAGGGGTAAATATTTGGTTTCCTGCTTAAAATCAGTGCTGCCAGTCATGTTTCTTATACTTTTACTCCTGTCCTCTACCATTGCAAATCGTTAGGTAGGGAGACACAGAGTATCTATTAGAGTCAAGAATGCCTATAAATTCTAATAAATTGTGTAGTTACTGTATGAGTTTTTTTCAATTGTTTTAATTGGTGTTCTGATATTTAGTTGAATATTTCACTAGTAGACAGAACAATATAAAGATAGATGAATATCAGTAAATGCTAATTAAAAACAGTGTCAACTACTCTAATAAATAACTGCTTTAGTCTGAAACACAGTATAATCCATTTTAAATTTACCAATCTGGGTCCAGTACTCGGACAGACATCAAATCATTGATGTGAGTTAACTATTCATCCCCCTCCCCTCAGATGTATATTCTATTCAAAAGTAATACTCTATTCAAAAGGTTATAAAATTGGACGTCAGAGAGAAGGTAAATGACTGCAAGGGATCAATTTACAGATTTAGAAATAAAGATAATGTGTCAGAAATTCACATTTACAAAGAAGAATTTCCATGTCAATCTAACAGTTGCTGCTATTGATAATTATAAGATTTACGATAAATGATGTGGTTTCTCAGTATTTGACCTGCTATTTGTATTGACTAGTTTGTCAAACAATCTTTTGTGTCTCTCAAATTTATAATACCAGCCAAAGGTTACTTTCCACTTTCTTAGCCTACATCAGGACAAAGATTTAAAAGAAAAAGCAGTTACTGCAATAAACGGCACACAATTGTATAAACAACTAATTACTAAAAGAAAGCCATAAATTAATTATTGTTCTAGAAGCCAAATTATTACACTACTTTAAGAGGGGAAGACACAGCTGAACAAATACATCTCCAGAGGAGAGTAAAATAATAACTCTCCTTTCCCAATGGAACAAATTTCTTCTCCTGTCCTATTTGCTGGCAACATGCTTCAAATTCCTCTTTGTGTATGTGCTTGGCTTTATTTCTTTTTGCTGTCACCCGTCTTTATCCATTCTCCTAACAATAAAATTCCCAGGAGAACATTTTCTCTAATCCTACGCCCAACTGTTAGTTGGGTTTGTTTATCTACTTTCTTGACTCCCAGCCCAAACCTTCTGTATCAGTTTTATCCCTAACAAGAGAAGCAGGAAGAAGACTCGGTGGCATTTTTAGAGCCATTTGTTATTGTGGCAGTGCGGAATCTGTAACACTCAGCACAGATTGCCAGTTTGTCCTATGACAGGATACACGGGAGTGAGACAGATAGAGAATTCTTGGTTTGCTTTCGAAAACACTCATGAGTTCCTATGGGACAGAAATGAAAATGCAAAGTGAAAACGTTCAAAATACACGGCAGGCATACATGGGCTCCTCTCCTCTGTCCCCACAGATTGTATTCCAAAAGACAAATCATTAACATTCATACAGATTTGTACACCTTACAAAATATGGCTACTATGCTGTTATTCGGGATGTATCGGCCAGCCTACCCAGACTCCTCTAGAAGAAAAGATGAAAATGTACATTAAATATAAAGGGACCTTCCAGTTTCCTGTTCTGTAAAATGGTCTATTACTTCAATGAGAGAATAAATATTATGTTTTCCCTTTTTTAAAGACCATGATAAACTACTCTTTCCTTTTATTACTAGAGGCATAACTTTTGTCTTTTGAATAATTTATTGGCACAAGTCCACACAGAGTGAGATTTCTTTTAGGCTTCATACATTCCAGAGAAGTGTTCTGTCAGTGACCAAGAAACTCAGACCAATGTATTTAAGTTTAAAAGCAAAACTAACTTTATCCATTTCTTGGCTTCAAGGACTTTTACAAAATTATTTTGGTACCCTGTGGGGGTTTGAAATATATTTTTCATATAGAAACCATCATATAGAAAACCATTTTAAATGTGAAGATCATTGAATGTATTTTTCATTTATTTTCCAACACCTTGTTTGAATAGTTGAGATCATGAGGGACATGATCTGCTCTTTCCACATTATATTATGCAATAAGCATTCAATGCCATCTCTTAATTTCCAATACAATTATTTTAATGGTTGAAATGGTCTGATAGAGGGATGTACTGAAATTATCTAATCTACTTCATTTTATTGAGTAAGTCTGTGGTTAACAACACTACTCTATTAAAAAGGTGATTCAATAAGCAAGATTATGCAAATCTTTTCTTTATTCAAGATTGCTTTGCATTTCTAGCTAATGAAATTTTGATTAAGCTTAAAATTATTAAAAAATCCACATCTTCAGCAATTGTCATCTGCTTGTCTCTCTCCCAGGAGGACTTTTCCCGTTGCCCTTCTCTCCTCTTCTCATGTTGGCGAGTTTTCAAATTTCTTAAAGTTCTACCTTGAAAATCACTTCTTTGGAGAACCCCATCAATCCTGAGCTCCCTTCAATGACAGACAGGAATTCCCCAAACATGGTCTCTCTTCAGCTTTACTATGGTTTTAAGTTAGAATCACAGATTCCTAAAATTATGAAGTCAGGAGTGACTCTTTATTTTAGTACTTAACTGTCTCCATTACTAGGTTCATCATTCTAAAATTTCACTTGAGAATGGGATAAATAAGAGACTATAACTAAATATGGACTTGTGAACGATGGACAAATTTCAAAGTTACTTTCTATAAATATTTTAATTCCAACAAGTTCATAAGGGATCAGATTCACTTGTTCTTATAGCAGGAAACTAAAAATATAAACCAACTTGTTAGTATGTACTAGATTCCTTCTGTCCTGGAGACATTCTCACATATTCCCCTGCCCCACAGCATTTGGATCTAAAGTTTATCTTTGAAGAAATAGCTGAATATCAGTGTAGGTCTTACTTAAGGAAGATATTTTACATTTTATGATAAACTATTCTTGTATTTTCTATGTAACTGAATAATGAAGTCAGCAATGTAATAATTCATTTTACAGAAATTCAAATTAAGAATACCACACAGATATATTTTAGAAAGAACATAAGTATTTATTTTAAACGAATGGGCTTTCAAAAATAAAGTACCAAAATAGCTTTGAAAATTCCAAATTCATGTAAGTTTCTTGGCATCCTGTGTTTGTGATCTTTATTTAAAGTTATCAAAAATCTGGTAATTATCTTACACAACTTTGGTCTTTAAGAAATCCAAGTGTAGGGGTGGAGAGATAGCTCAGCAATTAAGAACATTGACTGATCTTCCAGAGGTCCTGATTTCAATTCGCAGCAACCACGTGGTAACTTACAACCATCTGTAACAGAATCCAGTGCACTCTTCTGGTGTGTCTGAAGACAGCTACAGTATACTCATATACATAAAAAATAAATAAATCTTAAAAAAAGTTAAAAAGAAAGAAATTCAAGTGTAGTAGTCTCATAAGTCAACCTACTAATTCTCATTTGGGCTTATTTTATATTGGAAATTTTGCTTGCAAACTTCTCTTTGACAAGGACTTTTTAAGCTACATTTTTTTTTCTAAAAGATATGAGCAAATTAAAGATTTTACTTTCTCAATTCACATGTAAAGCACAAAGAAAATGTGACTGCTGTGGTGGTATTTACTGTAATTAGAAGATGGATAAAGGATGCTTATATCAAAAATAACACAAATCTTTTAATTTGATGAAGGCTATATTAGTGTTACTGTGTGACAGTGGCTCTAGGAAGAAAGAAATAATACCATGTTGGAAAGATGAAGATTTATATTTGACATCTTCTTCATGAATAACTAAAGCCTTACAAATAGATGGATATCGATAAAACCAGGATGGCTATCAGAACTATCCTCTGCAGATAGAAACAGGCGAGGACTTCCAAATTTGGGGAGGGAAGCCCTAAATTCAGAGGAAGAGTAATGTGTCCAAACTCACAGAGCCTCGTAATGGCTGATGGAAGCAGGGATCAGACTAGAGCTCAGACAAGCTATGACATCCAACTGGGAAAAGACACCTCAGAAGACGGCAGAAGAGTGAACCAACCAGAGGTGTATGGAAATTTACACAACATCAGTAGGGCAGACCATAAGAGACTCTTCAAAGACAACAAGGGACAAAATATGCAGATCTCTGTACTCACAGAAGAAAACAATGTTTCAATAATCATGAGAGTTAGTTTTTTTTTAACACCTACATCTCAAGAAGGTAATTTAATCACAAGAGGAAAACTCCTCCAACAAAGTGTTCCAAATAGGCAAGTCCTTGCACAGAGACAAAAGCAACATAAAACCCCACAGCACAATGCTGTCCCCAAATTGCCAGTTCCATAGTAATGGCCATACTGAGAATGATCTGGAAGGTCTTTTAGAAAAAATAATTCAGAAGACTGACTTCAGTATTTTCAAACAATGCAAGGAAAATATGAATATAGCCTAAATGTATGAGCAGGAAGTTCATCCATCTGATGAACTTGACATTCAGTAGTTGCCAAGATATGAAAAGCCACACATATGGTCTTGAGCTAGCATTATGGTGGACTTTCAGCATTGAGTTATTTGAAAATTTATGTTGAGGTCACAGGTCAAGGAAATAAAAGTTCTAGGGCTGCCAAGAGTGTATGTGGGTGTTTGGGGGCAGGAGGAGGTGCTATGAAAAGAATACAAATGAGAAATTGGAAGCGTGTGAATTGCCAGAACATATGATAAAGATTAAAAATGTCAGATGATTATGTGATCCATTTCTGAAGCAGAATGTGTAGAAATTTTAAGCTAGCAACAATGACGTCACAATGACTCTTATAATGGTATCAAGTATAACTTAAGAGACTTGCAAATGCTGAATGCAAACACATTTAGAAGGGCACATTTTTTACCATTAATGTTAGAAAAATATCACACACACACCCACCCACCCATCCACCCCACACACTAAATCCTTTTAAATTCTTCATCACATAAAACAGTAAAGAGAAATGGAAAAAGTCCCACTCTTGATTAGGCAAGAATCATTCTGTAGCATCTGTGGAGAACAGGGATTGATAGTGAGCTTCATGTTAACCTGATGGGATAATCATCACAATTATATGAAGCAATGCAGAGACTGGAGAAAACTAATGTTTAGTCTATTTAAATCAAGAGATATGAGTCTATTTCACCCTAATTAGCATCCCAATTTCTCTTTCATTTCCAAGAAACAAGTACTTTATTTTACTGCAATTCTAAAATCTTTAAATAAACTAGGTATAGGACTTGCATGTACCTGGCTTAAAATATTATATAGTATTAATTTAATTGGTTTTTATTTAGGATCTATGATATTAGAAACTTTTTTATATTTTCAACCTGAACACACACATTCCTAAGCACTCTGGGGCAGAAGAAATAAGCTAAACACCATCATTTTTTATAAAGGTGTGAATTCTGGCATTTTTTTTAAACCCACAGAACTATTATAAGAATATATCTTTGTTTCAATCCCAATTTTGGGGATACAAGGCTAGTTTGCACAGCTATGATTTTCCTCTTGATCTAGCTGAGGCATGATTTCATCAGCGCAAGAGAGTTTCTGTGATTGTGTGAAGTTTGGAATACTGGGAATTTTTTTTTTTAATTGAATGTTTTATTTACATTTCATATGTTATCCCCTTACCCGATCCCACCCCCCACCGCCCAGGAATTCCCCATCCCATCACCCCTCCTCTTGCTTCTCTGCGGATGTACCCCTACCTACCCCCCATTCCCACCTCCCCACCCTCAAATTCCCACCCACTGGGGTGTCCAGCCTTTATGAGACCAAGGATCTCTTCTCCCACCTGTGCCCGACAGGGCCATCCTCCCTTACATATACAGCTGGAGCCATGGATCCTTCCCTAAGTGATTCCAGGATGGTGGTTTAGACCCTGAGAGCTCTGGTTGGTTGGTATTGTTGCTCATCTCATGGGGCCACAAAACTTTCAGCTCCAACAGTCTTCACTCTAACTTCTCCATTGGGAACCCCATGATCAGTTCAAAGATTAGCTGTGAGCATTGCCTCTGAATATGTCAGACTCTTGCAGACCTCTACAGAGACAGCTATATCAGGCTCTTGTCAGCATGCACTTCCTGACTTCCACAACAGCATTTACCTTTGGTGACTGCATATGGGATGGATACCCAGGTGGAATGGTCTCCAGACGGCCCCTCCTTCAGTTTCTGTCCCTCACTTTGTCTCCATATTTGCTCCCTTGAGTATTTTGTTACTCCTTCTAAGAAGGACCGAAGCACCCCCACTTGGTCTTCCTTCTTCATGAGCTTCATGAGGTCTGTGAATTGAATCTTGGGCATTTCAAGGTTCTGGGCTAATATCCAATAATCAGTGAGTGAATACCATGTGTGTTCTTTTGTGATTGGCTTACCTCAGGATGATATTTTCTAGTTCAATCCATTTACCTAAAAATTTCTTGAATTCATGGTTTTTAATAGCCGAGTAATACTCCATTGTGTAAATGTACCACATTTTTGTATCCATTCCTCAGTTGAAGGACATCTGAGTTCTTTCCAGCTTCTGGCTATTATAAATAAGACTGCTATGACCATAGTAGAGCATATGTCCTTGTTATATGTTAGAATTTCTTCTGGGTATATGCCTAGGAGTGGTATAGCTGGATCCTCAGGTAATGCTATGTACAATTTTCTGAGGAACCGCCAGACTGATTTCCAAAATGGCTGCACCATCTTGTAGTCCCACCAACAATGAAGGAGTGTTCCTCTTTCTCCACACCCTTGCCAGCATTTACTATCACCTGAGTTTTTAATCTTAGCCATTCTGACTGGTGTGAGATGGAATCTCAGGGTTGTTTTAATTTGCATTTCCCTGATGACTAAGGATGCTGAACATTTCTTTAGGTGCATCTCGGCCATTCGAGCTTCTTTAGTTGAGAATTCCTTGTTAACCTCTATACCCCATTTTTAATAGGGTTATTCTGTTGTCTGGAGTCTAATTTATTGAGTTCTTTGTATATATTGGATATTAGCCCTCTATTAGATGTAGGATTGGTAAAGATCTTTTCCCAATTTGTTGGTTGCCATTTTGTCCTACTGACAGTGTCCTTTGCCTTACAGAAACTTTGCAATTTTATGAAGTCCCATTTGTCAATTCTTGATCTTAGAGCATAAGCCATTGGTATTCTGTTCAGGAACTTTTCTTCTGTGCCCAGGTCTTTTCATGAGCTATATAAATGCTAGGGCCTAGAGAGGAGAGTTTGTTGGTTGGTGGTCATTTGGATGGGTTGGTTGTGATTTCTTATGAGTTGTATTCAGGGAAGAAACAAAAAGAAAGAAACTGGATTCATGGATCTCTCTTTTTCTCTCTCTCTCTCCCTTCTATTCTTTTTTTCTCTCTTATCTAGTGATGGGGTAAAACTGGGAGAATAAAGGGTAACAAAGAGAAGAACCCACAGTGTAGTATGACCAGCTATAGGAGGGTTTAAAAGTCATTCATTCGAGTATCTGATAGGGGTTTTCCCAGGTTATAACAAAAGTTTAAAAGGAGTTGTGACAAATCACAGCTCTTCTTCCTTTACTGCCCCTGTTACCGCCCCATGAGGAAGTCACCTCAACTAAAATGGAAAGACCTATATCCACTGGAAAACCGTCTTCTTCATTTTCCATGTGGCTTTTTCAGGCATAGAGATTGACCACAGAATCAGGATGTCAATAGCCTGTCCAGGTTTCCATTATACAACTTGGGAACTGAGGCATGTTCAGAAAGTTTCAGTTGCTATGACTTAATTACAAGTAATATTACAGAGGCTATATAATTTGTGGCTAATTATTATGCAAATTCAATAATCAAGATATCCTTATTTTAATCTCTGATTAAATACTGAAGTTATACATTTTTACAGATAATTTTAGTTTAAGAAAAAGCTTCTAAGTGTTCTAAATATAACTCACTATTACATTTCTTTTTCCGTTCAGAGATAGGGTGCGATATCAGTCCAGGATTGCATGAAACTCAATATGTAGCCTGGACTTTCCACTTACCTGCCTCAGTCTTTGAGTTCTGGGATTACAGGTATGAATATGATACCTGGCCAACTTCATACCAGAAATCTATTTGTTTCCCATATCCTATCAGAGGTGAAACTGCTTAATTCACAGGATATTGAATTTAGCCCTTCTTTGATTCATTTCAATACACACTACCAAAAAGGTGAGTTGGTTGTTGACCTCCAATGACTGATTTCCACTCAACAAGGCACAAAGGAATAGAACTCCAGTATCAACCCTGGTCAACAGGGTGCAGCCACCGAAACTCATTTGTTTAGGCCTGATTAAGTCCAGTAGAGGGAGTATGAAAATAAATTCAAAAGGATCAAACAAGAGAAAGGCATTAGGACAACCATTTTCAGGAGGCTTTCATTTCTTCCTACAATAGGGAACTGTTGCCCTGCGCTGTCAAGTTCATGAACTTGTTAACAGTGTGTTATAGGAACAGTGCGTTTTCTACATTTGATCTGAGCGAGGCACATCTGAGTGTTCACCAGTGTCCACTTTCCTCCTGAATGTGGCAGCAACAGAATTCTTCAATGTCTGACATTTCAAAACTGGCCTAGTATACAAGGCTCTGTGCAAAGTAAATCTACTACACTCACAGTTCTTCCTTGAAAAGGTTGACAAGAAAACCCAGATGAGACCATGTTTCACTGTCTGGTTGTCATTGTGTGGTAGAGTGCAAGTTAAGCACAAGAGAAGCAGAATCAGGAAAAAAAGAGATCAGGCATGAAAGTAAAGCACTAATATTTTCATAAGACAAGTCTGCTTTCTTTTAAACTTAATCCATTATTTTACAGTGATTATAAGATCCAATTATTTTGATATTATATCTGTCTTACATATTGAGGAATTTGGTTTATATGCTTCACACTTTTCTTCTTCTTGGATTTTGCACACAGAAGAACAAATGTAACTGGTTAGGAGAGAGTCATATGCATCCTACAGAGATATGATAGCATTCCAGTATAAGTACTTCTTGACTGGAATTCCAGGAATTCTTATGTTCTGACAAAGTTTAGACTATACTTTTTGTGCCCTGTGTGTGTGTGTGTGTGTGTGTGTGTGCATATAAGTAATATTTTTAACTCATTACAGTTCTTAAACAATTTTCATAATTTTTCTTAACCCTTGTTCCATTCCTAACAAAACAGTAATTGTAACACCAACTGCTTTAATTGGTTGTGTAAAATGAAATTTCCAATGAAGGTGACTGCCACGTCTCAATGCCACATGGCAACTAACCAGTTAGGTGCTAGCTGTTACCATAAGTCATAATAATGATCTCAGAAAATTCACCTCTGTTGGAGGAAAAGGTACACTGAGGTTCCTATGAAATTTGTTTTTTTGGACAGATAGTTAAAATTTTCTTTTTGTCTGTAACTGTTAAAGCAGTGAGTTCTGCACCTGTACAAACTGTCATTTCACAGTTGTTGCTTAATCATATCACTATGGAACTCTGCACACCCTACCCAAATTGAAATATTCACAATGAACTAATAAGCCCACAGTGGATCAGAGCCAAACCCACATCCAATTCTTCATCTCTTTAGAAACTGCTACAATTGAAAGGCTAACGTGGCAGAAAGAATATGAAGGGCAAAACTTATTTTTACAGCACACTGACAGCTATAAAAAAAATCCATCCCAATAATTAATTCCTCAGCCATTTCTCCTACAGACTCTCTGATAGATAATTCCATTAATATGTGCAAAGCACATATGCTAGAGGCTCTTTGCTACAATTTACACACTTTGGTGCCTGACTCCTGTATGAAATTTAAATGGCAAAATAAGATAAACCCGCCGATTATCTATCTGTGTGTCTGATAAATTGATGTGGCAACAGAATTTTACAGCGGAAAAGGTTATTTACTTAAGTGAGATTTTGTGTGTGTGTACATGGAAAGGTCAGATTTTTTTCCTCCCATCTCTGTGAAATTGCTTCTGCTTTTTAGCAAATCTTTTAAGACGGCTATTCTCCTTGCAATGTTGACAAGGACGGGAGAAGGATGTGGCTGGAGGAAATCATACGAGCAGCATAAAACCCTGGCTGGAATCACAGGCAGCCCGCAGTTTGTGGTTTTTGAAAGTCTGTCAAAAAAGTTGCATAATATGAAAGTGAAGGCTGGACTTCTGAACAAAAATCAATAGCAGGATCTTTTGAACTGCCCATGTACAAAGTTCTAATGAAAATGTCCTTGAGGGGAGTGTTAATGGTGGACTTTGAGATCAGCTTCACCATCAGTCTGCTCACACTGCAGAGCATTTGAAGTTTTCAAAGAATCCGGGACTTGAAAAGTTCGGCTCAAACACTGAGGATGTAAATGCCTCTGAGGGGTCTGAGAAATAGCTACCCACCATGGAAGATTGTACAAGATATGTGTTTCCTGAACCATGTCAAATTTTAACCACAGGATACAATTTACTTAAAGGGGGGTTGATAGCTCCCTAAAAAGAAGCACTCCCTGTTCAAACTAATAATTGATCAGACACAAGGTCCCAGGGATCAGTTAGTAAATGTGTCATCCAGAAGGGCTGATTAGAGGACACATTTTTCTAAACACATATGAAGTAACACACTTTAAAATTTAATGTTTATAAAATATTCTTTTGTATTGTTTCCTACATTTTGCTTTCTGTATATTGCTTTAAGAGACCATATTTGGCCATCTTTACTCTAGTTACAAATGCATTAACAACCTGAATCACTATGATATCATCAACATAAAAACTGGTTGCTAAAATTTTAAGTCATTTAATGCTAATTATTTTTGTTTGATTTTTTTGTTTCTAATCTTAAACACAAAAATACTCATTACTTGGGAATAAAGTATTTAATAGGTTAAGGGAATACAATTCATCATAAAAGGAAAGTATACACTCTATCATTTACAAAATTGTTGCATTAAAAAAAAACAGTTTTCATTTGTGATTCTTAGAAATCTTTGTACTTAATACCTCCTGGGAAACAATCACCTACCAAGCCATCCAAGGTATGAAAAAAAAATTTTGTCGTATAGGCATTTAAATAACAGATATATTTTATTATTTTTCATACTGTCAGAACTCCACCCCAGACAAAACAAAGTGATGACTTATATATGCTATCATTAATAGTCATTTACGAGATATAGTTCCAATTGAAATTACCTTTACATTGCAAGAAAGTATATTATAGTTTATATCATCTCTATAGCAATATTGGCTATTATAAGTATCAAAAATACACTTATGTCACTATGTCTAAACTTTACACTGTTTTCCTCACAGTTTTTTCACAAGAAATATGACAAATGAAGTATTCTCTTTCAAGCACATAGAGGAGCATGTATTTGGGACATGTTTTGGGCTAGAGTATTCAATCAGAGAGGTCATGCCTTAGCTCCTCAGATTTGCCATTTCTGTGGCTTCTAATTCTTTGCTCTCACACTGGCAAAGAGAAGCAGACACTGGATCAGGTACTCTCTGCTTGAGACTGGTGTAGACTGATACCTGTCAGCAGATCTACAGAAAGATGAACATCACAATGACTTTTATGGAATTGAGAGGAGCAACAAAGGACACAGTAAAATTTAAGCAAATATGTGGATCCTCTTAGGATTTAACTTCCACCTTGCCTCGCAGGAAACTGGAGAATGAGGAATTTTTTCAGAATTTTCCCATTATGACATGGGAGAGAATGGGAACTATCATATATTTACTCATGACTTCCTTGATAGCAGAGTAAGTCGTGCTTAACCTCCAAGGTATCTCTAGTGAGGTTATGCCTACCAGGCAAACAACCCATCTGGGGCCATTAAGCATCAATAATTTGGCCAGATTATAGTTGTGCTGTCAATCAAAGCAGATCTCAGAATACCATCATTTTCAACTATGGCAGCATAGAACAGTTATACAACTGGATGAAAATATATTCATTACCAGTAATATGGCCACTCACGTAAGGAAGATCCTAGCTTGTTCCAGTCTCCCATGAATAGTGTCCTTCAAGGGACATTTCTCTACAGATCTCTTGTCTTAGATATTTCAAGAGTAAAATGTGCTACATGGATCAGATTGAAAATTATCGCTCAATATGCAAAAATGTTTCCTAGTATAGTTTTTTCTATTAATTATTTATCTATATCCTTAATGTTTGTGGTACAATTTTAGATCCCTGATGGGACGAATATCTCTTGGTTACTTCCATATGTGTATTGAAATTTTACTGAAAACTCCAAAGTCTCACCTACTCATAGCATATTTCCTCAAACTGAACCCAAGATATGCATCCATACTGGGGTACAGTCACTGTCTTTTACAGTTACTCTGAAAATTGACAGTGATGTTGATGCTATGTTTCTGTAAATTTGATGATGGCATTCAGCTTTTGTATCTATAAGAAGAATATCGGCATCTGTTGGATTCATCCCCTTTCTCCTCTATTTCTCAATAGTCACTGTTTTATCCTTTCACCCCCTCACATACCCACTCACCTTATAGCTTCATGATATATACCCACAGTTGCATTATCTTATAGACCAGATAACTCCTAAGAATAAGAATTTGTCTCTTCTTTCCTTGTCTCTCTCTGTTTCTCTGTATCACTCTCTTTCTCTCTATGTCTCTTTCTCTCTGCTCTCTGTCTCCCTGTTTCTTTCTACTCCCACTACGTCTGTCTATCTCATTTTCCTCAATTTCTCCCCTGATCTTTGGCCCACAGCTTTGGAATATAATATCTTCTAAAATGTTTTGATTAGGCATTTTAAACAACGTCTCAAAGAAGCAGAGTGCTATGAAATCTGTCATGCTATGCCAGTCCTCAGTGTGACTGTATCTGAAGTTTTGTCCCTTTTTTGTACTTTAACTCTTCAACTAAAATTAGAGATAACAAAAGTACGTACCAGTTTGGGATATTCTGAGGATTATAAATATTAATGTATGTAAACAACACATTACCAATTTATTGGTATACAAAGGAGAAAATGAACCTGCCTTAATCAGCATTCATCAGCAATGTCACCAAATATACATTAAAGCAATGGCAGTGAAGATCCACACACTACTAACATGACCATTCTTCCTGCTCACCTCCCATAGCATCCTTCTTGGCAATATATATGGTTTGTAACAAATTTCATGAGGGCAATTTCAAACTTGAGGGATTGAAGGAGACTGTCCTGGAATGAAGCATTCTATCCTTTTGTACTAAGCGATGCTTAAACAACTGCATCATTTTCTGTTAGGCTAACACACCTATAGGTTGACCATGGATGTTAAGTTCTAGAGCACAGCTTTCTTAATGATAGAAACTGGGGTATTTCCCTCAAATATCGATGAGAATTATGAAAACATACTAACTGACTGGTGCTCCATCTTTTGATTTGTACATTGATTTCACACAAATATCTTAGCTAAATTGTCAATAGAATTGCATTTCTTTTGTATACTTTGCAGAAATGAGATACTCTTCTCATCAAAGATAGATAGTGATCTAAAACAATTCGTGGAAGGAGTTTTTGGATTTCTTCCTGTGACCTGTCATTAATTTGTCTTCTGTCCATGGAAAATCTTTATAATTTTTGTATATAATCTCAATATAAAAATCTAAAATTTTCCATTTTAAATTCCTCCCAAGGAAAAGTTTTCTTTTTCTGTTTTGCCTGTTAATTATGTATACATATGCATGTCTATGTAAGGTTATATACACTTGAGTGTGGGTAGACACAGAGGGAAGATTTCATAACCCTTAGAGCTGGAGTTACAGGAAGCTGTGTGCCCCTGACATATGTGCTGAGAACTAATCTCAGGTCCTCTGCAAGAGAAGAACACACTTTTAACTGGTGAGCAATTTCTATTGCCTCATAAAATTTCACTCAAAATGATATCAAAGATATAAAATTACTGTAACTATTAAGATAATGTATGTCAAATGTGTGAAGGCAGTTCAGCTCATATTAAGGACTCTAAACACTCATTAACACTGCAGTTATTAAGTCAAACTGCCCACTCATCAAATTTCTAAAAGAGTAGGACTTGTCACCTCTTATTATGTAGTAATTTCTTTCTTTCATTTATTATGTCTAAAAGAGAACAAATCTCACAATTATATCACACAATTCTCCACCCTTGAAAAGAACTGAGAAAATTATTTAGAAGACATAAGTACAACTATCCTTATGAGAAAAAATGCACTTATCATACTCAAATTTAGATTTCTTCATTAGTCATGTAATTAGTCGGGTAACCAAACCCCATCCTCCTTCCCATGTTATAGGTCCTGGGAAAATATGAGGCATTCATAAATTCAGGCTTCAGATCAATAGGCAGTCACATTGGTTGTTTCAGATGTATTTCCTGTGTCCCTTGCTCTATACCATGCAAAGATGCTGAAGAGGAAAAAACAGAGAGTGTAATTTTGATACTGGTGGTTGTAAAAACCATTTTGTATTTGAGATTGCACCACCCATTAAGGAAGTACATACAACTCATTTTGTCATTTCTCTATAGGGCTGTTGAGACACCTCCCATGACAAGTTGTACATAAGTCAAAGTATTTGAATACCTACTTCCCCTTATATATTTAGAAAGGCTACTTTCTCTTCAAAAATACACACTTTGCTTTGGCTGAAACAATTCTTGAATATTACAAGGGGACATAAAACATTGGAGAGGTTTGTTTTTCATCTGTACCATTAAAATCTTTTACATTTTTTGCCTCCAGAAAATTGTAAAGCACCTCATTTCTCACATATCAATTCAGTAAATGGAAAAGGCATAAATATATATGATTTAAGAACAGTTGAAAATGACACAAGATTTTTGTCTATCTATTTTGGAACACAAATTACCAAAAGCACAAAATCATGATGAACGTAATAATGAAAATGAAAAAAAAATATTTTTTTATCCTTTTAGGACTTGAAAAATATACAAAAAAGCAAGATTTTTTTAAAAAATTAAATCAAAAAGCTGAGCAGATATTAAATATCCCAAGCAACCTGAGAAGTTTAAAAGAAAAAAAATACAGTTTAAAGTCAAATAAAGTATTAGTTGTTTGGTTTAACAAATTTTCCACTGGAGGTAAGAGCATATATGGTATAAAAATAATTAGTAAGCCATACACATCAGACATAGGAGGACTGATGTGATTTCATAAAGAAAGATAATTACCAGTTATTTCACTCAGTCAGAAAGTAATATGTAATCATCTGTTTTCTTAACAAGTAAATCAACACTTTGCTCCACCACATTTTATCTCCAAATTTATAGCAATTACATTCACTGTTAATACATAACCATAATTTAAGTATCTTGAGTCAATATTGAGTAACATTTTTTTGATAGAAGACCTCTTTCTCTAGATCTAACATTAAAAAGAAAAAAAAAAGACCAAAATTTCTCCCAGTAGCAAAATGTTCTCAAATCTACTTCCATGGAAATCCTGATCCAGCCAGTAATCCATCAAAGATCAAAGCAACAGAATCCTACAAAGATGTTGATCCATAAAAGCTTGGGCAGGGTGGAAATATCTGTGACCTCTGAGGCTGAACAGAGCTCCCGACACCAATAGTCTTAGACTTTGAAGTCGCATGACTTGTTGAGGGGGAAAAATCGGCTTAGTGTAGGAGGGAGAGGCATAGCAGGGAGAGAAGCTAGACCAAATATTACTTCATACCTGAGTTGTAAGCTTCAGTGTTGAACAAGGCATTATCTCAGTTTGGCTAAAAACAGAAACAATACAACAAACAAACAAACAAAACCTTAAGCCACTTTCTATTTGATAAATTACTTTCAACACCAGAGAGGAATGTTCCTGCTTTTTGACTCATGTCATGCAATAATGCAAGTGAAAAGGACAGAGTGTTGCAAAACTGTTTTATAGGACATTGTATATCCCATAAAATTAACAATTTATATATTAGACAAATTGAAATACAGGAATATTCTCATTAGTGGATCCAAAATGTACAATTACTGGCAACTACAAGTGGTTCAATCTAGACAGGAAGTTATTTTGTTTCACCTATAATAGTAAATCATTTTGTTTGCTTGTTTGTTTGCTTGGTTGGTTGGTTGAATGGCCGTTTTTTTTTTTTTTTCCCAAACGAGCAAACAGCATGTGATGCTTTGGAGTATATTCACATTGTATTAAGCCAAACCAATAAGTATATTACTAAGTGTGGGTCAATTGTGATATTTCTTCATTACTTAACATTACTTTTTTTTGGTGGGGAGTGAAAAAGATTACGGAGACTTTTAAGATTCTATGAGTTATTCATACCTGCACTATGAAAATCTATTTTATTATATAAACTATTATAAACATGAGAAATACAGAAGCTTTAATATTAAGAAATACGAACTTTATGATGTTATTTCCTTGACAATGCTTGACATTGCTGGTCAACAAAGTTTTTACTGGCAGAGTTCTCTGATAATGCATTGTGCACCTTCACTGAAATTTTGGTTCTGAAATTCAGTATGCATGCTACAGACGTGCATGTTATGTCAAACTACACTAGAGAAGGCTTCTCACTGCACCTAGAGTCTAATTAAACCCAGACTACTGAATGTGATAAACTGCAAAGATTTTATTGTACATACAAAATTTTCTGGCCTTACGGAAGTATAATGGGTTGAATGTAGAAAATAAAGACTTTAATATCTCTGCTATTAACCTTTAGCATGTAAATATCAAATTAGTATATTTTTGGATTTTCTTGTACTCTACTATTAAGTTTCTGTAGAGATGCTGGATTGAGTTCACAATATTTGCTATAGGAAATTTGGCACTGGACTAGGACAAGATGTTTTAAAATTTTTCAAATGACCTTGCATCCATTTACCTCTGTTATTTTATGCAATGCTCTTAGGTGAAAGAGCAGCCTTAATATTTATTATGTTAGATTAAAATTCTAATAAACTCTGAAAAGCATTAAAGATGCTCTATGGCCTACAGTATTAAATATGAAAGCAAATTTAATAATTTTGATGAAAATGAACCAGCACACCCATCTCATTTATAGATAAGATTTCTTGTCTTCAATTCAAATAGGTCCTATAGAAACAATTTGAAATAAATTCATGATTTATTATCAGTCAATGCAACATTTTATATCTTACTCTGCATCTTAGGTCATATAAAATTATTTTTGTGCAAAAGGGAGTTGAGTGAGAAAAAGTTTATAGAGACCTCTTCTAGGTTCTATTTTAAATCAACTTGTAAGTTTTTGATAGTGGCATTACAATGCGGGTATTTATCATGGTTAAATCAAGTTTTGTAATGTCAGAAGCAAAACCATAGGAATAATACCTTAATGAAGATGGGAAGCTACTGTGAGTTTGGAGATATGTATTTAAATCAGACACTACAATATAGGTTTTTAGGGAGAAGAAACTTGTAACCCATTGAAAAAAAAGCAAGATAACTCTACAATAGGATAGAACAAGATGAGAGTCCATGTGGAAGAACTAAGCTGTTGACTTTAGTGTAGAATATTCACAGAGTAAGAAATCTATCAAGTAAGTTAGGATGGTTAATAATGCAAAGAGTACTAATTAGTGATTTTATACTATTCTGAAAAGGAATAACGACACTGAAATAAATACTACTAAATCAAGTTCAGATGGTATAATAATATATTGATATGATCTTCTATTTCACAGCTTTTTGCAAGAAAGTGATCTTTAGACAACGCAATGTAAAAAAATAACTGAAACATGATTCCATGAATAGATTATTTCTAACAACCTATAAAAATGAATTCCATTCTTCAGATAAAAATTAGATTGAACCCAAGCTCCTGAGTGAACTTATAAAGTTATTACTTGAAGAATGAATGATAATCAATCTGTGAAGAGTTTCACACCTGAGGATGGATATATATATATATATATATATATATATATATATATATATATATAAAAACATCAAGAAACTAAACTTTGGACTAGACTGTTTGTAGTCAACTGGCAAAAATAGCAAAAGTCATCATATCATGTGTTTAGAAAACCAAAACTCAGTATAAAATAATAGAACACTTATATCTAGTCTAGCTTAGGTTATTTCTTAATAGTGCAATTATATTGATAGAAACGTCTATAAGCTTGCAGTATCTGGATAACAAAAGATATTCAGTAACATTTTTATTATTCTTCTAAAATATAAAAGTAGAGACATTTTGATGATGGAATTACGATTTTGGACAAATTGACAACTGAAAATCAATTTCCTGAATATCCCTAATGAAAAAAATACATAAGGCTTTTGAGAACTACAGCCACTGGAGTTGGTATAGACTTCCAATTCCAGATTGTTGTGTTTTTTGCATTTGTCGTTCAACATATTCTGAATGAATTGCCTGCAGACATTAATCTTGAGTAGGTTGTACATGGTTCTAAATTTGAAGATATGACCTATGAAGGGTAAAGTGGAGTCAAGACCTAAAATGAAGGTGTAAGACAGTGGTTAGACTAAAGAAAGACAAGTACTTATACATACAGAACAAAGTCATTTGTAAATTTTGAATAATATTGAAAGTAATTTATGTAAACTATTGAAAATAATTATTGAAAACATTGAAACACAGGAAATTTATATAAATTAAAAACATACGTGTGACATATATTTTCTCTATGTGTCTATGTATCTGTATGTAAAACCCTCTTTCTCTTGAGTTTTATGTCCAAATTGATTTGCTCCATGAATTGGTACCAAGTGTGTCTTCAATCAACCATTTATTTTGTTCAACTATAAGACCAGTATCCCACGCTCAGTGTTGAAATTCACTCCTTCATACCTGGATATAGATAGAGGATTCAGGTTTGAACACCAAGAGGCCACAGGAACTGGTTTTGTTTTAGAAAAATAATGAAATATAAATGAGGTCAACGCTCTTTCACCCATTCCCTTAAACTTCTAAGGAGTTGACTATTAAATAGAAGATTACTTTATCTTCTGAAAGGCATAGCTAATACTAGACTTTGCTCCAAATCTTAACTGTTGTCTACTTATTAAGATTTATCATATGCTAGTTGGATCTGCTTGTCACTTCTGCTGGAGAATCTGCAGAGGTGAGTGTTTTTCGTGGTCCTCTGAGAACCATTGTCTATCTCTGGCCTTGCTTCTCTGTCTGGAGGAGACTTGCAGAATCTCAAGAGCATACTGACTCCCCCTGGAAACCTTGAGGGGCCTGAAAACTAACCAGCACCACCACCCATACCCAGATCACTCCAACTGGTCTGCCTGATACAGCCAGCAGAGACAAGAATATAGCATAACTGACCTCTGAGAGGTCCCACCCAGAAGCCAGTGGAAAGTGATGCAGAGACTCACACTCAAACACTAGATGGGGTTCTGGGAATTGTTGAGGAAAAGGCTGAGGTGCAAAAAGAAACAGGGACTCCACAGGAATACTACAGAGTCGACTAACCTGAACCCTTTCAGGAGGCTCCCAGAGATTAACTCATCAACTAAAGAACAATCACCCTCTGGACATAGGGCCCCTGCACTTAAGTAGTAGATAAGTATCTTTGTCTTTATGTGTAATCCTAAAACTGGAACAGGGGCTGTTCCTGAGCCTGTAGCTAGCCTGCCTGCCTGCCTGCCTGCCTGCCTGCCTGCCTGCCTGTGGATCCTGTGCCCCTAAATGAACAAACTTGTCTGGACTTAGTGAGAAAGAAAGTGTCTAGTTGCTCCCCCCTACCCCCGTGTGTGTGTGTGTGTGTGTGTGTGTGTATGTATGTGTGTATGTTGTGGGGTGACACACAGAGTGGGGCTTCGCTTTCTCAAAAGAGAAGGGAGGGGTAGAAATGAGGGGAGGACTTTCCTGAGGCTGTACTGGGAGGAAGGGTTGATATTGGGTTGTAAAGAGAATACATAAATAATTTAATTTTAAAAAAAGACATCATATGATGCTCACTCTAACCTAACTTCTTTAAATATGAATGAAAGCTGGACTTGAACATCTATGAAGTTTTCATGAGGAAACAATGTATTTTAATGAACTGAAATTATCTTAGTAATTAATTTCAAATTTTTCATCCTTAAATTAAATAATATTCTACTTTGTGACAATGAAATTGACAGAAATACCATAATTCAATGTCACTGTCATGTGTTGTATATGTCCCTATGAGTTGTAATTCAGGAGGGCCCCGGAATTTTGGAAAAGCGTACTAGTTTTTACCTGTAGTATTTTTGCCAAGCAGAACTGGATGCTAAGCCCTATTACTGGATACCACACACTTCAGGTACAGAATAAAAATAAATCGAGCAAGAACTGAGATTGAGGCTTTCTTTATAATTTCAAAGTAATAGGAGGTGCTATGTAGGCTCCTAGAGAAAAAAATTATTAACAATATTATTCAAATCTGAATCCTCTGAGCTATAATAATGATATACCAGGCAGGATATCCCTATTAATGATGTAGTGATATAATATTTCTTGTACACAATTTGAAAATATTATTAACTCATTAACATATAATCATTTATTGATTTTGAAGAAAAATCAGCAGTATAAAAGTAAAATTTTTGATATTGTTTATATACATAAATGTGTGGGGCAGTGGGCTGTGAGAAGCAGCTGGGTGCCTG
This sequence comes from Grammomys surdaster, assembly GCF_004785775.1. NCBI lineage: Eukaryota > Metazoa > Chordata > Mammalia > Rodentia > Muridae > Grammomys > Grammomys surdaster. The sequence goes on from NW_021620929.1 coordinate 7,464,037, forward strand.
GTTGAGCCTAGGCCTCGAACCCCAGGATCAGAGGTCAGGTGTTTGGCTCTGCTCCCAGGCCCTGGTTCTTTTCATTTAGCTTCAACCCTCCACAGCCCCTCCCACAGAGAAGTCTATGGCTATCAGTCAAGAGGAACAGTGCCTCAGGCTCTCCCACATGTCCATGAGACATCTCCAATTTCTCAGACCAAGCCAATAGGCATTATCTGCTGCCAGACCCTAACCTGCCCGGAAACTGTATATAAGGGCTCTATTCAGGAGAAGTAAAAGGTGTGTGCGAGAATCATCTTGGTGTCTGAGAGTTTCTGTGCAGGAGCTGTATCACTTGGGAAGAGATCTGCTCTCCTGGAACCTGCCTAGGGCATCAAGCTGCCTTCTTGCCAGCTTGCCAGCTTGCCAGCTTGCCAGATTCTTATCGGCCCAGTCCAGGCCAGCTCAGGGCTGAGACAGGTACAGCACCTGAGAGTGACTAGGAGGCAGAGACAGGAGTAGAGGCAGCAGCAGAGGCAGGCGATCTCCCTCGCTGCTCGCACTCTGTCCCCTTGGCCCGGACCCCCGCACCAGGCCTGGCCAAAGATCATCGTGGGACACCCTATGGAACAGGGGACTCACGTAAATGTAGAAAATTAAATATTTAGAGAAAGCATTTATTTAAACTAAAGATTCCAATACAATGTCATTGATAAAATTTTGTCTCTGAGTACCATAGACTATCAAACATTATACTCAAATTTAAAAACAGCTAAAAGTGTATATGTTCTGCCTACCATTTTTATGCTAAAATGTACATATTAGGTAGATGCAAATAAATAGACAAAGCATTTTCTTAGAATACTTTGCTTTTCTTTGTGACTGTTACTGAAACACAGGTGACACATGTAGAAAAGGCTGAGTTTATATGTTTGTCACTTGTACTCGAGAGGCCAATCTGCACACTCTTTGCCATTATTCTCTTAGAATAAATATTCCATGTTTCTAGCCTTAGAGATTGACCTTCTTTCTGACTTGTGTGTATCAAATTGTGCAATATGTCTTCTTTGTGAACAGCTTCTTCAATATCTCCTTATGTGTGAGAGATTGTAACAAACGTATTTTCACTGTTTTGTTGAAATTCATTTTCTGCAAACATCGCGATGTACATCAATTTGGTTATTAATGAATACCTACGTGATTTTTAGTTTTTGCTATTATGCAAGTGTTGCTCTGAACTTTCTTCATACTGGCATATTCCACAGCTGGAATTCTCTGTCACAGTTTGAGGAACGAAACTCTCTGTCGAGGGCATGTGTCCATGAAGTTTTAACACATATTGATAAAGAATGTCCAAGACAGATATGCACTACTACTATATAGAAGAAATTTCACTTTCATTCTAGACTTTATGGTGAGCAATCTGAGTGTGTGTGTGCGTGTATATGTGTGTGTGTGTGCATGTGCCCAACTTTAATAAAGATAGATCAATATTGATAGTTAGTGAATAATGAGCCAGAGGATTTTAAATTTACTCTTTATGTGTTATAATTTTATAACTCTATACTTAGAGCAACTATGAACCAGAAAACTATAAACAACATTTTTCAATACAAGTAGTTATATTGCTCTACTCTTTATAGGACTTTTCACAAATTAATCCTTTCTTCTATATCTATTGCAGAAATAAATTTAAAAATAAACAATTATAATGTTGCATATATGTCACTTAACATATCTTTCATTTGAAAATTCAAGATACACCAAAATCATAAGCTCCTCAATTTCATGTAATTTTTTTTAAACAAATGTAAGGAGAAGAATGAAATATCTTTCCTAATTCTATACAAGCTATGCTGGAAGAAAAAAACGACTGTGTATTCCGGGTCTTTTCACTTATAGGGAATTCTGCATGAATAAATCACTCTTTTCCTCCCAAGAGAGAGCATCTACAAATGGAAAGCTGTCACTAACTTTTGGAGAACATAACAGGATAAAGTGAGGTATCAAATTTCACAAGCTGATAGGTGAACTAGAGGAAAGAAATCAGCAGTAGATACTCATTTTCTTCAGTGGTATTTAACTACAAAACTTGATAGTAGGCTGGGGAAAATCACTTCAGCTCACAAAAGCTGTTTTCAGGGAGTTGGGGGGCTGTACAGGAATGGAAGCTCTGCTCTGCAAAGGACACATCAAAATGTCAGTAACTAAGGCAAATATTTCAGAGGCTTATATTAGTAGGTCTGCCACCTCTTTTGAATTATCTTTATCTTTCATTTCCCTAAAGGAATGTCTTTCTACACAGACATTCCCCTTCTCCTGCTAGAGGATGGCATTTCGAGAGACAAGAGGGTGAGCTATTTGATTAAAAAAGAGAAGCGTCCCCATGTGAAGAAAGAAGTCTTAAAGTAAGAGACAAATGAGATGATTAGGGAACACATCCTATATGCTTCCTAAGAACCTTTTCAAAACTAAGTCTGACTTAAGAAGGTAAACTTGTTGTCATGAGGTACTGTAAATGACATTATTAAATATCGTAAACTGAAGATTAACTTTCCTGAGTGTAAATTTGCTTATATTTGAATAGCAAAGATTCTAAATAATCCCTCAAAAGTCTGGAGAGAAGTTAGCAGCTTGTATAAGCCTTTCACCCTTCTTTAATGTGAAAGTAAACTGCCAAAGCCGCTATGTGTAAGAAAAGGGTAATCAAGAAAAATATCATTAAAGTGTATTCGAGATTAACTGTTACATGCAAGTGCCGACCTGATACCTGGATTTTGTTTTCCAATGTATGCTGATTGACTCAGTGGTCAGAGAAGACTGAATTGTATTTTTGCAAGGCTCTTCAACTGGCTGCCAAATAAATAGCTTTTCTCCTGTTGCCCGGTTTGCTGTTTGCTTAAGCAAAAATCCAATTTCTGGAGAGGACTCCACAAGGGCTAAATTCCCTGCCAGTTACAAGTGTCCCATTAGAGGAGCTTTCTATATGGAAATAACATTCCAAGACAAGGGAGAAACGTTAGGTCTGAGGTCCACTGTTGCTGGTGTATTTTATCATTTCTTTTTCATTTGAGGAGTAGAGCTGTTCTCCCAGGAGAAAGAGGAAGAAAGAAAGACTCCTGTTTGAATACAAATGTCTCAGGGAAGCAGTGCTTCGTTTAAAAGTGAAATCGCTCTCTCCTTTTTTTTTTTTTTTTTTTTTGGTATTCATCAAGGACAGGAGTAGAACTGACAGCTTCATGCTCTGGCTGTCTCTCATTAAAAGTGTTTCTTTCCTTTTTTTGTAATTAAGAATTCAAAGGGAAAAGTGGAAGTGGAGTGGTGTGGATTAGAGACAGTCAGGTTTGAGCTTGATTACTGTCGCCTTTAGTTCATCTGGAGGATGCTTTTATTTGAAAACCGTCACGATTAGCATCAGACAATCTGTGTGTCTGGCTTACAGGATGTCATTTATAGATCTGGCACTTTTTAAAATAGCTTTATTTTCCTTCCAGGAGGGAAGAAAAACAAATTAAAATGAAGGTCCTTAAGTTTTCAAAATGTTTTAACTAATAAGACTAACGGTGATGGTGCTAATAAAAAGCTCATTGATTCTTTAAAAACACTTACTGAGATTTAAAACCCATCTAATAGATTTAAATATCTACCACAGCTTCAGAATAATTTTGTCATACACTTCTTGAAAATAAATAGTTGTGCATCTAAATATTAACTTACTGCATTTGCATTTTCCAAATAAAGAAACAAACACAGATTTAGTAAAATATTGCTTCAAGACACTTACAGAAAAGGAAGAAGCAAACTTAAAGAGTTTGGGAGGATGTTTGAATTAGATGAATGACTATTGGCTCAGTTGTTAGACACACTATAGAAAATACACGGTAAAATTGTGTATTCTTAAAAGTTTCATGAAAAAAAACTAAACAAAATAAATCTAAGTATCACCACATAGACAGGAGGAATGGGTCTGCTACATTTCTTTTCGGCGTACTTAAATGGCAGTTGAATCTGTTTATTCATGGTTATAAGAGTTCTAATTAATATTACTGAATCGGTTTTGAGAAAATGTAACTTTTTTCCCAGTGCTGGTATTACCTCAACCTTGAACATGCTTAACAATTGGTCTTTCTCTGAGTTACATTACACCTAGCCCTTATTGAATAGGTAATACACAGTAATTTTTGATCAAAAATGAACCAGAGACTCTTGCCTTGTTTTCTTTGGTTTTCTCTTCATATCCCTTGTCAGTTTTCTTTGCACTGGGAACCGGCATTGTATTGTGGAGGAAACTATTTGTTAGTCATTTCTCACTGCAGAGAATAATGGTCTAATATTTTGAGTAAGATTTCTGCCTGGAACAAATGAGGAGATTTCATTATTTAGAATAATTAATATATCTTAATGAATAGAGAGGCCTAGTGCTTTCACTTTGCCCAGATTGTTATATAAATTGAACCAAAGATCTAAAAGAACTGCAGTGACAAAAATGGAGAAGTGACTGAAGACAGAAGCCTACCCTGGCACATATGTAGAAGAGGACTGCCTTGCCTGGCCTTCGTGGGAGAGAATGTGCCTAACCCTGTAGAGACTTGATGCCCCAGGGAAGGGAGATGTGAGAGGTAGGAGGCTGAGGGTAAGGAGTGAGACGTGGGAGTGTGGGGAATTGGGGTGGAGGTGTGTGTTAGGGACACCCTGTCAGATGCAAAGGGGCAGGAGAAGGGGTGAAAAACTCTTAGAAGGGGGACCAGGAAGGGAAGACAACATTTGAAATGTAAATAAATCAGTTAAAATAATCGAACCAAAGGCAAATTAACTACAAAAATGAGTAAGGAGAGAACAACAAATAGAATAGAGGAAGAACCCTTAATGATGGGTCACTGGTTTACCTTACCATATTTTATATTATTTATTTATAAAATAAAACTTTTCCCAAGGTTTTCTTTATGCCCACTGTTGTCCCAAAATAGCGATCATGTTTGATAAGCCAAAGACTGTCTTCATCCATCCCTCTATTCTTTCACTCATCTGTTCATTTTTATGAGCATTACTTATGCACATCGTGATTAGGCATAAGGCTATCTTGGATTATCACCACCTTCACGAAAGTAATCCCAGAGCATGTAAACAAAGGAGGCTTTGTCATTTAGACGTCTTTTAATGCAAAATTGATATGTATGACAACAGAATTTTCTTCTTACCGGCTTGGTTTCACAATTTACTCTATTTGGGCAATTGCATTGTCTAGATGATAGAATTTAAAGTTTTGACAGAGACAAATGCTTACTCAAGTTTCATTCACTCAAGGCACTACGAGTGCAATCTGTGTGATCTATGTGGCATACACTGAGTTATTTCATGCAATTCAATTACAAACAAAACTAAGTTGCTATGCCATCCAGAGGCCACTGTAATATTTTCTGGTGCTAAATATGCTTCTTTTTTTTTTATAAAAAGGACAAATAGTTCATCGTAATTAGATATATGTTTCATTTTCAAAGGACAATTCATTCTAATTAGATATAAGTGTCATTCAAAATTATTTTAGTTCAGAATCACAATTATTTCCATCACAAGGATTTGGAATTTTGAGAAGGGTCTTTCATGGCTCACACATACTGAACTAGAGGACTCTTTTAAATGACAGTTTACAATTAAGCCATTTATTAAGGTGCATTTGCTCTTTGTCTCTTAAGTTCAAGTAGAGAACTAGAGTACATTTGTATCTTTTTGTTTTGAGTTAAGAAATGGAATTGAGTAGTTAAGGGACATTGGATAAAGTATCAGACTGAGTCATCCAAAGGCTGACAGACTTGGTTATCACTGGGGGATGATGTCACCCCAGCTCTTATTTCTTTCAAATTAGAAACATACAGCCAGGCTATAGGAGCTTTTGATGATTCTCTGGACAATTTATTTTGGCAACATTTCATCTAGTTCTGAGAGCCTGGCAGTACCTGAATGAATCAGGAGGTGGAAAGAGAAGACAACTCCAGGTTGGATTTTTTTACACTTCTTTTTATGAAAGGAAGGGCAAAATGTTTCTTCCTATCAAAGTATGGGGTCACTAGATCAATTGAGATTGAACCTGGTAGAAAAATTATGACATGCAGAGAAATCAAATAAAAGCAATTCTCATGTATAATCTACATGATATTCGTCATTTTCGTCCATCTTTTTCATCATTAAATATCTTCTGTTGTCATCAACTGTATGATAGTTTTCATTTCCCGCTATTTTATTTCATAAATACTTGCATCTTATATTTTCTCTGTAGAGGCAGCAATTGATAAAATATTTTACGGAATTTACATTAGCACATTTCAAGGTTCTCAAATTTATAAAGTCAAATGGCAACATTATGATAATATTCATAATCTTAAACCTCCTCAAAGATTAGTAATAGGAATGACGTTTCTCCACATTGGCCAGCACAGGTGGGAAACTTTTGTTTTAAGAAGAAACTGGTTCAAGGATTCTTTACTAATTTCATATAACTGAACATCATTAATATGGGTATAGAAAGTGTGTGCTTGTTTGTGCTTCTTGGACCTAAGCTTCTTCTAAAGACTTCATAGACCTCATATCCCTATGTTCATCTATATTACCCACACCCACTCCACATGGTTCCTGCTTTGATTCTGACCTAATGAATCTGCAGAACACCAAGCAGAATTTATTGTAGCACCCTGTGGGCACAGCATGTATGATCAAAGGACATCATCTTCCCTAAAGCAGATGGCTCACTGATCCATTTGTATTGAGTGCTAGAACCAGAGATTCTTTTTTTAGGGATGATAATCTATGCAGCCCCCAAACCAAGATATCAGTGCAGAAAAAGCCAGGCTATGGACTGGAGCAAACATACATGCATGAAGAGATACAGGCATAAGTGTACATAGTAATCGGTGTACATTGTGTGAAAGGGGCCACACCTTTGGTTTTGGCTGGTCAGTTCTTTGTTCGTTATTTTGTAGAAGGAAAATTTCTACTTCCTCACTTTTATTTGATATGTCCTGTAATTTTTTTTATATATTATACTTTTCCTATTATCACTTCAGAATGAGGTATCTCTTATTTGAATTATTTAAACACAAAAGAATTTCAACAATACAATAATAAAGGGGAAAATAAAACCAACCCTCAAGAAAAGATGTTACATGCAAAATAATTAAAGTAAGTAAGCTTCAATAGAGGAAGGGAAACTGGAGGGCAAAAGAGGCTTTATTGTAATACTAGGCTGTCAAGCACAGCAATTTCTTAATTACGTGACATTTGTTGTTGAAAGCACAAGGGATATCCTGAATTGAATCCAAAGTCATTCATTCCATTTCTGATCTTTGTTGTCCAAGAAAATGGTTTAGACTCTAACTTTAGAGAATTTTACTTTTTAAATCAGATTCTTACTTCGATGCTCATGCTTTGAAAACCTCAAAAGTTTAAATCTGTAGCAACACATGAAAGTAGGTTAGGGCTACAATTGCCTGTAATCCAAAGTAGGGGGAGTAGAATCAGGTGCATTAATGGGGACTCTCTCCAGCCAGCTTAGACAAAACAGTGAGTGACTGTGTGTCAGATACTCCTAGCACTCTTCCCTGACTTTCATGAGTGCATTTGGGTGCACACAACAATATTCACATGTATATCCATAGTCATGCATTACACCACACACACAAACACACACATACACATGCACATGCACACACGTGCATGCAAGCGAGCACACACACATGAACAAAAACGCATGCAAAGAATATATTTTAGTCATGTATAAATTTCTCTTCTTCCTTTAATGTTTTAGCAATACAACCCTATGTTTATGTTTAAATGTATGTTAAAAATAAAATCAATATTTTGTGATAGATGAATCCAGAATTTTCACCTGAAATCATGGTTGTTGATAGTTTCCTTTCTTTCATTCAGCAACCCTCATTCTTTCAGATTTGCATTCACTATGACTAACTTCCATTTTAAACTTCGCAATGTCTAATAACAATTATTAGAGTTGAATTATATGAACTATGATTAATATTTTATTATGTGGATTAACTGAACTCTTCTAGATACATCATTGGTGGAATAAAGCTTTAAATATGTGAGAGTTAGTTAACAGCCTGCTCTATTAACATTATAATGAAATTGTATGGTTGGAGAAAATATGATGTCATGAAATCTGTAACATAAAATTAGGAAGACTAGATCCATATCAAGAGTTAACAATGTTTAGGATGCACTGTGCTGCATGTTCATTGATTGATCAGTAGTCTTAAAAGTCTGTGAGATTTAGTACTTTTCTTACTTTGAATAGGAAAACAATTTAAATAAGAGTTAAGGGATGAATATGCTGGCAGGGTCTAGTGATAGCCTTTGACTCTAAGCAGCATGGCTCCTGGCAGACTCTATTGTCAGTGACTTTTTCCTCCCAGGATATGCCCTTTACAGATGAACAATGGGACATATCACAATATCCTATTATCTCTCATACAGACATACATGCACATATCCTTTTTAGTCCAGTTTATGCCATCTGCTATTTTCAGCTAGTCTCTCCAAACTAAAGACACACTGGCTTAAGCACTTGTGATGTTTCGTATACGCTTGGCCCAAGGAGTGGCATAATTGGGTAGTATGGCCTTGGTGGATTAGGTGTGGCCTTGTAATAGGTGTGGTCTTGGAGTAGGTGTGTCACTGTAGGCTGGGGCTTTAAGACCCTTATACTAGCTGACTGGAAGCCATTCTTCTCCTAGTGGCCTTTAGATGAAGATGTAGAACTTTCAGCTCCTCCTACACCATGCCTGCCTGGACACTGCCTTGATGACATAGGACTGAACCTCAACCTGTAAGCCAGCTCTAATTAAATGTTGTTCTTATAAGAGCAGGCTTGATCATGGTGCCTGTTCACAGCAGTAAAACCCTAAGAAAACACTTGAGACTGTTCAGATCCTTCTCTGGTACTGAAGTACTTAAGTCGTCTACCCATGAGGGATGCCACTAGAAACTAACATGTACAAACACTTCTTTTGAAATTGCCTTGACTAACAGATCTATGTATTCCTACTAGTACTAACTTCTGTGATAATTTATATCCAACTGATGCACAGCTGTAACTCCTGTCCCTTGCCTTATTGAGGACTACTCTGCAAGAAAATATCCTGTTCAGAGTTCTGTCTGGCTCGGCCAATGCTATTTGTAAGAATAGACGGCAGGCATAATTTCTTCATCTCACTGAAACTCCTACCCCTTACAACAAGAGTTGATTTCATGAATATTCCTTAATACATGTGTGAGCTCATCTCAGTCTCGAAACTTGTCTCCTGGGGATCCAATACGAAACACAAAAATAAGAGATGTTTTTCTTTCATCTCAATCATCTGGAAATGCAGAGGCAAGTCTCCTTTCAAAGTTCTTTTGATTAAGGGGTTCTAAATTGATTCTTTCTTTTCTGACCTGCTTTCTAGTGCCAGCATCATTATAGCATTAATTTCTTCCAAACATGTAAACCCTTTTATCCTGTTTTCTAGTCACCAGTTCTATATATTACCTCTATATATTATCAGAAGGAGATATCAACTAAAGTCCTCTGTGATTGGTTAGTTGGACTCATTAATAAGACTTATGAAAAGTAGCATTTTTTTCTATCAATTTAGCATGCACCCTAATGCACACAGATGAGACTGCTGCTTTCTGGTTTGTTTTGAGTTCTGGGATGATGGGACCATGGAACACTGCATGGTAAAAGAAAGGGAAAATTAGCAGGTGTTGAACATTTAGAAGATGCTAAACAACATCATAGCACACAATAGGAAGGAGTCAGAAAGTCCTCCATTTTTCCATCAGTTCTGTCTACATGTTCTTTTCAAATGAGCAATAACTTCTCTGCTATTCAAATCAGAAATCACCACTACATTGCTATGTTCTAGAATGTCTTTCATCTCCCTACAAAGGCTGATTTAGAAAGTTCTTCACCATCTTCATGAGAACAATTTGTCTTCCCTTCCCTCCTTTCTTTCATCACTTTATTGAGGGCATGAAATGGCGAGAGAAAACTACTATAGGATAAATAGAAGGTTTTGGAAGGAAAAGAATAGGGGTGTTGGATTAGATCAAAGTACATTATATTCATGTATAAAACATCCAAACATGAATTGAAAACATTTTTATATCTAGCACATAATCTATGCTTTAAAAGGCAAAACGTGGAAAATATTCATTACTACGTTGGCCTAGCAAAAATGTAACATAGGATCTCACAAAAATTATGCCCAAGTATGAAATGAATGTATAAACTAAAAAGAAATACTGCTAACTCCTGGAATACTCGGCTCTGCTGAAAAGCCCAAAGCTCTCACTCTTCTGTCTTGATAGATGAGTTTGAAATCATTAATACAGAAAATTCAAATGGTATGCTGCACATTGAGTGTGACAAGTTTATTTTTCAATATTTGAATATGGAAACCTTAAGGGAAGTTAAGTAGGAATATATGAAAGAGCGAAAGCCCACCAGCCTGTGATAGTTTCCATCTCCATTTGGAGAAAAACATATTTTATCTGTAGCATGCTAGCAATTTACAAATTTTCTTTCTAATCAAAGTTACTGATCTAGATAGCTCATAGGAACACGTCTCTCACATAGTCATTCCAATTTATCCCTGAAACCCTGCTGCTAAGTGAGAAAATTGTGGCATGAAAAAAATATTTTCTATTAATTTTAATGAGAAAAAAATATGATGTTGTCCATCCTAACCCAAGTCAGATGATTTTTATAGATGACAGAAAGGGATATCAATTACAAATAAAAACAAGTTTATACAAGCAATAAGTGGCAATATGAATGAAAATAATATAGTATTCTGTATAAGGCATGCACTGTCATAAATCTATATTGTAGTGATCAGTTCTGGAAGCACATATCTTGCAAACAGAGAAGAAAGTAAATGACTTACTCTCCATTTTTGAGCAAATGTTTTTTCTTTATTGTGAATACACTTCCACATATTTTAAGGATTTTACAGGTCAGTTGTTTGGTCGAAGTCAGTGTGTAGTTTACTGCCTGTTAAAGGCAGATTTGTAGCAAAATGAATGACAAACCAGTGAATCCTGCAGAACATGAGAGAAGGCACAGATCTATAGCTCAAGAACTTCTAGGAAATGTGTCAGTCCACCTGTGGTGCTTGTCATACTCACATAGAAAAGGAACACCTCTTACACTCTCTCAGAATAAATGGGACAATATTCAGATGTGTGTTATGATATCCTCAGAGGAGAAATTCATGGTGTCATCAAAATTGATAAGTGTTTTATTGTCTGAAATCATCATGTCAAAATGTCACTTCATGTGAAAGATACATTTAGAATTTTTGAGGGTAGAAATGGAAGACATGAGTAGGATCAACGGTGAGAAAGTGCTAGATTTTCTCCAAAATGTAATAGTGGTAGCAGATAATTAACTAAGAATAACAGTGGTACACAGTAAGATTACACACATTTATTTACATGCCCTGAATCTTAGAACTTAACCTATTAAGAAAAATATACTTGGTAACCACAAAATGTTATTTTCCCCCACTATATTTTTTCATGTTTATCAATATAGTCATGTACACATTCCCATAAAATGTCATTATTCAAATAAGATCCATTGCCTGTTTAATTCACAAACCTGGTGTTAGATGATCAATACAAATTTAACATGTTGAATGAAAACAGAATGTTTTTATCATCAACTCTCAAAAGCCATATGAAATCCCAATAGTCCTTCAAATATATATGGCTCCTCCTCTGAAATTCTGAAATTTTAGAATTTAAAACACTTAAACAATGCCATTTATGTGACAATAAGAAGAGCAAAATAAAAATAAACACAACCAGAGGTTCTTAGTACCAGTCATTGCAAAGTAGAGTAAGCACTGTAGCTTGTCAATATCACAAATGAAAATCTGAGCACTACGGAACCAGAGAAAAGAGAAGCTAGGTGCCAGCCCAGTCGGAGCAACTAAATGAACTCATTTGTCCACAAGAGGACAAGGTAGGAGGGGAAGAGAAAGAAAGGGAGAGATAAAAAACAGAGACAGAGAGACTGGCAATGACAGAAAAGCAGAGAGAAATAAAGGGAAGGGAGGAAGAAAGACAGAGACAGACAGAGAAGAAAGACGGAGAGAGAGGGATAGGAAAACAGAGACAGAGAGAGAAAAACAAACAGAGACAGATAATCATATTGGGGAGAGGCTGATGGAAATGGAGACAGAGACAGAGAGAGACAGGAGAGAGAGGGAGGGAGTCAGAGGCAGAAAGAGAGAAGAGAGATGGAGGGAGAGGGATAGGGAGATCGAGACAGAGACAAAGAGAGAGAGAGAGATGAACAGAAACAAGGAGAGACAGGAGAAAGAGGGAAGGAGAGAGTCAGAGAGACAAAGGGAGACAGAGGAGAGAGGTAGACAGAGAGAGAGAGAGAGAGAGAGAGAGAGAGAGAGAGAGAGAGAGAGAG
>NW_021620929.1:7476497-7522588 GCF_004785775.1 Grammomys surdaster
GAGAGAGAGAGAGAGAGAGAGAGAGAGAGAGAGAGAGAGAGAGAGAGGAGATGTGGAGAGAATATGAGAGAGAGTGAGAGATTTCCTAGCTTTTCATTTTCTTCAGTGTCACCACAAGGTTGCATTTAAATTTAATTATTCATTTTCTTTCCTAAGAAGTATTGCTTCCAGTCTATATAATGAGTAATTTCTAAGTGAATTGGCATAGAAATGTATGTCTGCTATACTAGATCAATATCCTGTCACTAGCAATGATTTCCCTAGCAGCCGATGGTATCAAGTGCAGAGACCCACAGCTAGACATTCTGTGGAGAGAGATCTCCATGGCCCCTACCTCTATCACCACACCGCCAGTGGAACCCTGTGGAAGAAAGACTATAGAATCCAGACGGGACAGAGGACACTACTAGTACATGCTCCACTGTGTCAACTAAGCAGGGCTCATATAGGCTCACAGAGACTGAAGTGGCAAGCATGGGACCTGCATGGGTCTGTACCAGGTCCTTTGCATATACGTTGTGGCTGTTACCTTCGTGGTTTTACAGGACTCCTAACAGTGATAGTGAGCATATTTCTGACTTTTTTTGCCTGCTCTTGAAACTCTTTTCTTCCTGTTAGTCACCGTTGTCCAGCCTGGATAAGAGGCTTTTTTGCCTTGTCTTTTCATAATCTACTTTGTCCGATTTGGTTGTTGTCTCTTGGTGCCCTGCTTTTCCGTGAAGGAAAATGAAAGATAGGGATGAGGGGAGGTAGTGAGAGAGATTAAAGAAAAGAAATGGGGGCGGGCGGAGAAACTGTGGTTGGGATGTATGATATGAGAGAAAAATCTATTTTAAATGAAAGTAAAACGATTAAATAAAACAATATATTTTCCTTTACTACCAAATAATATTATACAGTATTATTAACAGACCGACTCATTTTCCCTGAATTGAGTTTAAAACCTTACTGCTGTTTGCAAGTTAAATTTTAAGTCTGTCCTGTTCATCCACGTGTTTACACTTCTCTGTGTTTTTTGTATTTTATATTTTCATCTACTTATTTACAGTGAGTGTATGTGTGTGCGTGTGTGTGTGTGTGTGTGTGTGTGTGTGTGCTAATGAAGCACTCAGAGGATAATTTTAAGAAGTCAGTTGTCTTCCTTGATTCTAATTCCAGAGATTTCATGCAGGCCTTCAGACTGGGTGACAGGGGCCCTTGCCGTAGAACATTCTAAGAGGTCCCATTTTTGATATTTTCATGTAGGCCTTAGGATACTTCTGATAGAAATTCTTTTACTCTAAAATGTCCTGAGGAAACAGCTCTTAACATTTACTGAAGGAATCTATGCTCTGACACTCCTATGGCTTGTGTGTAGTCATTTTTTATCCCCACTTCACAATCATCAGTTCATATTTCTGTTGCTTCATTTTAAATTTGGCCCTAAAATTTATTGTCTATTGTTTTCTGAGTTACATTGTTTCTACTAAAAAGTCAACAGTTTTCCTTTCTATTTTCTCCTATATTTAATGTTTCCATTTTCTCTTTTGTTTTAGTATTTTCCCATGGTCTTTAATTGACAAAATTTGAGACAAGCAAGTCTTTTCCATGTTCAGCGCACAATGTGCTCCTTGAATCTTCTTGTTACAGGAACTCTTCATCTTTATCTTCTGCTTCTTCAATTATATACAGAACAACCGTGGAACTTATTTTCTTAATCAGAGGATGCATACCTGTTTTGTTTCCTTGATTTTTTTTCTGTTCATTATTGTATCTTACTTCTCTGTGGTCTAACTTGAATTATGCAAAATCTTCTTTGTTGTGTATTCTTCATTTTTGCTGTATAGAATGATGTGTATTTAAATGTTCTTTTAATTTTTAAGTGTGGGGTATGACTTAACTTTGCATTTCTCTTTCGGTAAATGCCTATGACATTTAGTTTTGTCCCTTTTATTCACAGGTAGCTGTCTAAAACTTGACTATCAACTCCAGTATGTAGGATCCATCAGGCCTTTTCTACACACTACCTTTTCTCATACTTGCAAGTAATAATTTAGTTTAGGGAATTCTGGTTATTTATGATACTCTTCCTAAGGGTACAACATATGAAATGTAAATAAAACATCCAATAAAAAAATTAAAATAAAAGAAACAGAAATGACTGCTAATGACCTTTATAATACAGATACAGTGCTCTTTCGCTTTATTTTTAGTACCCTCCATCATGAACATGGATAGGACATAGATGTTTACTATTTTATATGTGTCATCAAAAGTTGACGTTGTACAATAGAATTGCAGAAACTGCAAAGGTTGATGCATGGAAAATTCAAAGTCCTTTTCAAAGGACCTACTTCTATGTTTAAAAAATATTTTTCATGTCTGATTAATGAAGAACTTTTGAAACAATTTAATCTATCCAGGGATATGAGTGTCATTTTCTATTTTTCAAGGCTGATTACAAAAGAACTTCTAAAGCAGTTTAATCTGTTCAGGGATGCTAAACAAATATGTCAACATTCATTTTGCATTTATGGCTGCAACCTTTAGAGGAAGGAATGCGGAAATAAACAGAATTCAGTATTTTCCCCCACTATTTTTAAAGAACTTAGAGACTTGAGCACATTTTATTTTTTATAGAGGAAGCAAAGCACTCACTGATATAAAAGCATTTCAGAGAGAAGTTTTTAGGAGATTTCACATGAAGTTTATGAGTTGTCAGTTGGCTACCAAGTGATCTATAACCTTGTAGCACACCATTATGCAAATACAAATTTGGCAAGAAGACATGTGTTCAAAGAGCTACTCTAAGGATAAACACATATTTAAAGTTTTAAATATGAAATTATGTTTGACAGTTAATTTGAGCCTGATTTGCCCTTAAAAATAAATGGTATAAAGTCTATTCTGTAATACTTGGGTTGTCCCTAGTGGTTGTGTTTGTGTGTGCGTGTGTGTGTATGTATGTGTGTGTGTGTGTGTGTGTGTGTTTATATGTACATGTATTTCAGATTTAGCTCTTTCTATCTTCAAGTAATACAGTGTATAATCCCAAATCCACACACACACATGCATGCGTGCGCACATGCGTGCACACACACACACACACACACACACACACTTATATAACTTATATACATATTAACTACTAACTTGAAATCCTGTTTGAAGAAACAGGAATATAATTTCTGACACTCATAGAAACTTAGAAACATTGATTTAAGTTATCAGACACAGCTCAAATTTTTAAAATTCACATATCCAATCAACATTAATTCTAAAAAATCAAGTTGACAAGTTCACATGCATTCAACCGTGTTTTGTTGGGAATTAATAATGATGAATGACAGATAAAATGTAATCAAGATTGGATGTGAATAATTTATCTGGGCTGGGTCAGTTTAGGGGAAAAGTTTTCGTGTTCAGTGTTCTGATATTTAGAAAGTAGAGGTCAGTCCCACAGCTGTGGTAAATAACATTTCTACCAAGCTACTCTGATGCATATAAGGCCTATTGTCAAATTTCAATGATGTCAAACCAAGCTGAACAATGTTTAAAGACCTAAATTCCAGTGAACACTGTGCTCTATTTATGTGTTTTCTAAACTTCAAGGAAATGCCTGACAAACTTCATTTCTTTGTGCTGGATAAATCAGCAAATATACTCAACAAGATGTAATACTTAAAATTCATTGCAGGCTTGTAAAGTTGTTGTACATTGTATTGGGACTTTTCAATATCAGATTAAATCGCATAATGAATCACCTCCAAGAATCCACTGAGTTCAGAAAATAGGCTAATGAAATATACAATGTAGGAAATAAAACATGTCATATTTTAATCTTTGTGCTAAGTGAAAAATCTAGACATATGTTTATAAAGAATGTTTTCCCAGTGTTTTCAGAGACATATTTATATGTATTGTAAACTTCTATTCAGTCCCTTTTCTCTTTTGCCAAACAATCAAGAAAAATCTTCTATACTTCATCTTTCTCAGATTTCAAATTGATGCAGTGTTTGGGGTCCAGCACCATGTAAAGCCAAAACTCTTGGAATTGAGAAATTTTCAAAAACCCTGCCTCAAAGGATATTTTCCTCTCTTCTACTTTATAACATATGTCATGGTCATTCCTTTGTGTGTGTGTGTGTGTGTGTGTGTGTGTGTGTGTCATTATCTAACTCTCCAGTCATGTATTTCAAACAGCACCTTTTGCGCACTTGTATATTCACTTGAACATATATTTATATTTGCAGAAAACTATACCTTTATTTTCATTTGTTGACTTAACAAGTATTAGACTATGTTAATGTGATGATGGATATAGTAGTAACTGACAACAAAAAGAACTAAAAAAATATTTACGTTGATGGAATTTAAAAATTAGCTTCAGATATTTAATGGTTAATGTGACCAATTTAATAAAAATAAGTTCTTCAGTGAGTATACATGATATGGCCTTAAGAACATGGTTGAAACATCTAGAAGAGTGTGGAAGAGACATCTAAACCACAGCAAAGAGAATATTTAAATACAAATTACAGTCAAGGGCTGGAGACATGATATGGCTCAGAATTTAAGCATTTGTTGCTCTTGTGGAAGCTATAAACATGGTAGTTTACAAACATCCATAAGTCTAGGACCAGGGTGATTTCATGCCTTCTTTCGACCCTTGTAAATATCACTCATGCACATGGTACACAAAGATCACATAGCTTAAAGTAAATGAATCTAGAGGTCAAGGTCAAGGGGAAAGAGTAGATACAGAGACAAATAGATAATAAGCTTCTATAACTATTTAAACATTCGGTGTCGTTGGATTATTATTTTCTGCCTTCTCTAGATCTGAAAGACTACAAGAGTCATATTCCTTGATTGATTTTCCAATAAGAATTATAGCAGTGTCTATTTTCTGGATGAGTTTGCTGGAACAGAAAGCACAGGGTCGATAGGTCTATAGTAACAGATCCAGGGCAGCACTATACCCGGACCAACTGCATCCTGCATCATCTCAACTGCACCTTCTTCTTTTGTTACCACTAATCTCCATTGGAAGACCACAATGCAGCTTCCTAATCATTCAACCATGATGTTTCTCTGTTATTTACCCTAGGTGATCTGACAGAGTTTTATGTGTGTAAGACTGAAATGATATACTATACTAAGAAAGTAGGTTGGTGTGAGAGAGGTAGAGGTTAATATGTCATGGAAGAATGTATCAGGCAAATATTGGAGGGGCAGATGTAGCTTTTGGGCACTGGCATGGTTGCAGTCTGTAGAGAGATTATTATTTGAAAGGAAATATTGGCCATGAAGGAAGGTATGGAAAGTAAAGCATAGCTTAACTTTTTTTTTTTTTTGTATATACTCTATGTGCATCTCAAACTGATTACTTCCTGATAAAAACTGGCGGGTACTATTAAATATTTAACTTTCACTACATTAACCTAAACATTTCAAGGATACATTATTGCAAATATTATATTTAAAAAATATTACATAGTTTGGGAAGCACTTACACTATTAGCTCATGATGAAATCATAAAGGTATTAAATGCAAATAAAGCAGTAACTATGGATTGTATTTATATAGCTATGAAAAACAAATAGCAAGACATAAAAATGTGTTAATATAATAACAAACACAACAAGATTGCTTCTTTTTCTCTCTTATGTAGATTTTTCTATTTATTCATTATCCTTCTATGACAGGCGGGGATACTCACCACTATACGAATGAGGAGTATGCTCATTATCCTTCTATGAATACACTGCTTAAAACTATTAGTAGGTGAGCAAATGCATCATTTTCTTTCATTCATAGATAGGGGTTTAAGCCTACAGACAATCTATGTCAGGCGAAGTTTATTTAAAGAGAACTTTAATCATAATGGGACAGACAGATAACATCCATAACATAATGATGGGTGGCTAAGATAATCATTTTAAGGATATTCTTGGTCTATGCTAAAGTTACAAATAAAGAGAGATAGAGGAGAGACAGGATGGCGCAGAGATAAATATAAAGAGAGACAGAGAGATGCACTCACACATGAATGTGCATGTGTTGTGTATTTGTGTGTGTTTGTGTGTGTGTGTGTGTGTGTGTGTGTGTGAGAGAGAGAGAGAGAGACAGAGAGAGAGAGAGAGAGAGAGAGAGAGTGTTTGTGTATAACCTAAGCATTGAGGACTTTCAGTCATTATTTTAAAAGGAAAGAAAAGGAATATGGAAATATTTGATCAATTTAAAAAGCAGACTAGTACAATTACCCATTTATAATTTAATTCACACTAGACTATTGAGAAATGGACTTTATATGTCCTTTTTATACAAAAGATTATCTTACATTTTTGCTTCTTTTGAAATAAAGGCAAAGGTAAGCTTGCTATTTGTAAATATATTCTTGTTTATTCATGTACGAAAAACTTTTGGCAAATATTTGATGTACAGATAATATCTCAAAATTCATATGTCGTATAAGTTGTTAGTTTCTCCAACATCAGTAAACTTCATTTATAGTAATTTAATGGAGAATTATGTCAATTTGGAAGGGATTCCAGATACAGGTATAGAAATACTCACTATGATTTAGTAGTATTAATGGTATTATCTGTTTTGAGATCAGAAGCCAATTGGTTACAACATTTGTAGAGAGATGCCATAATATTATCAATTTTTAAGTTAAATATAATTATCTAAGATAAAATACACAACCTATCACCTTATTTATGGAGTCTATGACCAAAGATCTGTTGCCCTAAAACTCTGTTCATCTTTCAATAAATTTGAATTCAGAAAGTAACTATCCAAACACAAAACCATAGCTAATAAGACTCAACTTTATAGCATATAGCACAAAGTTTTCCAGAAAATTGTATTTTGCTTTAATTATATCCTTTTTTAAAAAGTTGTAACTTATCCAGAGAGGGGAAAATGTTGGGTTGCATATTCACTACCCAGCCTTGCATAATAAGAAAAATGTTAATTATCTAACAGCATGTTCACATTTTTTACTGACTGGCAAGTATTGGTTTTGGCTGCTATAACTTCTCCACTAGGTACGTGCGTTTTACACATTAGTTATCAGCACAGAATTTGCCTTGTCTGGTTGTGCAGCCTACACATTCCACTGTTCCAGGAGTCATTTAAGCATATAATAAATTGAGTTTCAATGAGCTGGAACCTCCCGCTTCAGCCGATTTTTTTCTGCAAATTATTCTTTAGCTGTAGTTTCTGCAGGAGATTTTTCCCACTCCTGAAAAGATGGCTATAATGGGCCCATATTTTATATGCCAATTCTAAAATCATTTTAATCGGCTAGTTATTATGCATTAAGTCAGTGATGAGCAGATTTAAAATAGGTTCAAGTCACTCTACAGATATGGAAAGCATTTCTAATAGACTCTGTTTTGGAACTAAAGCCTACTATGACAAAAACAAGGCCAATATTTTGGGGCATTTGCCAAAGCACACTAATAAATGCTGCTTCACCATGTATTCTGTGCTTTTCTGAGTTTTGATGTTCCAGCAAATATCACTGGAGTATGAGGTAACTCCTGATGTTTGAGGATCAGAGAACCCCAAATTCTAGCCTGGTTTAATCACTTGCATCTGTTCCCATTTATACTAGACATTCTTGAAGCCAAAGTAGATCCAGGGTTGTTCACTTGAACACTGGCATGACTGAAGTTATACATCACTCCTTTCAAGTTCAATATAGATTTTGTAGTGTCATGATAAACTATTTATGTGCATATATATAATGAAGAGAGCAAATATGTAACTATATATCACTAAGTATGTGTAGATACAGATAGCTAACAAATGGCTATTGCTTTTGTTTGTGTAAGAGGTCATCACTATCAAATACCAACATTTTTTGAATGTTATCATTTCTGAAATGCTTCTCAAATCTATGTGAACCAACAAGAAATGGTAGGAAACTACTCAAAGAAAGAGCTTCTCTAGACATTATAAAACATACCACACTGTTTCTAAAGGCTTATCAGGATGACCAAAGTTTCTGAGCCTACTTCCCTGTCCTAGCACAAGGTCGTGTTTATATCTGAAGCCTACTTCCTTGATCTAGCCTAAAATTTAGAATCCTGTCTGAAATTACTTCTTTGTTCTAGCCTAATTTTTTAGATTCTTGCCTGAAATTACTTCTTTGTTCTAGCCTAAGATTTACATTTCTACCTGAGATTACTTTTTTGTTCTAGCCTAATGTCAGATTTTTGCCTGAAGCCTACTTCCTTGTCCTTGGCCAATGTCATATTCCTGCCAAGCAGCCCATTTCCGTGTCCTTGGCCCATGTCAAATTCTTGCCAAACAGCCCCAAAGGCTCTCCACCTCTCGGGAGTGTTCACATAATTGGTTTTAATGCCTTGCTTTTTCTTTGACTATTTGTGTTTATTGTCTTGATTGTTCCTTGAATATTTGCATCTATTGTATTGCTAGACCCTCAACCTAGAACTGACCTTAATACATGCATGTAATTAAAATGATATTAAAGCATAAAGGAGGAGGGGGATGGAATAGGGGGTTCTAGGGAGGGGAAATGGGGATAGGAGATGACATCTGTATTGTAAATAAATAAAATATCCAATAAAAAATTTAAAAAAGAAAAAATTCATATTTTTTCATATTCATATTCACACAATAACTTCTCTCTCACTTCTTTTACTACTGCATTGGCTACCAGAAAATGTCCAAGGATGATTTCCGTTGTTTATTTTTCTTCCTTATCAATTCTAGTTCATCTTTGGATAGAACATAGGTATGAAAACCAGGCAAAATGGAATGAAACTATCCTTCATATTCTAAAGACTCTCAAGGTTTTGGACCAGTTGAGTCATCTCAAATTTCAGCGTGCTCAAATGTAAAGTGATGATGAAACGAATCTCTTCTGAGCGTCTTCTCATTTACTTCTTCACTCAAATATATCAGCTCATACTCTGTGCCAAGTCATTCTGGAAGACTTGAGATAGGTCCATAATTCAAAGGGAATTTATCACATAAATATAAAAGTATGGTGACAGTGAAATACAATAATCATACTATGAGACATTATGCACTAAATGCTGAATAAGGTGAAATGAAATATAAGAGATTGTAGTTAGAATATGGTTCATGTAAAACACCTGTTTTCAATAATAGAAAAATATTTTAGGAAGAAAAGGAAATTTATTTAGCTGATTATGTGAAGAAATATACCCAGTCAAAAAGCTAATTAAAATATTTTTCAACAACTTTAAGAGTAAACATAATGAAATGAAATTACCTCTGCAGTTACCACATATCATATGCTTACTATTATATTTGCTGAGCTCATGTATTCTCTCATATCTCTGATGATAATGAGAAGGATTTGGACTCATATCTGCTGAGCGCTGCTGACCAAACTGCTCATCTATTTTATTATTATTAGTTGGTGTGTGGTAAATCAGTTCTTACACTAATGTTCAGGCTGAACTGGAACATGATATGTAACTCTCTCATACTTGTTCTGAACTCACAGCCATGCAAAAGCTTCAGCTTCCTCAGTGCTGGTGGTGATTTTGTATTGCCCCGTATATGAAGCACAGGGTCTCCATTACTGTATATGGCCTTTTTGAGAGTAAAGAAGTTCAAGTTAACAGAAAAGTTCATTTCTGCATTGTGTTTCGGCCAAAGCAAGCTTGTACAGCATCCAGACTCTACAAGCTTCAGTTGTGTGAAGGCAGAGGAGCCAATATATGCTTTCTAAGTTGTTAGAGAAAAAATATGCCTCCTTTCCATAGATAAGAGTTTATTTGTCAAAATCCACCCTGGAGTGAGTTTTATGAGCATATTATAAATGTCTGTAAAGGTGAAGTAGAAAGGTGCTGACAACACTCTTTTTACAGAAGTAATTTCTGGAATTTGGAAATTATGCATGACTTTAAAAACACAAACATATTTGCTGCAAAGTAAAAGTAGCAGATCTTGGAATGTCCCACCACCCACCTGCTTCAAGGTCAGCAAAATTTTAAAACAATTTATACTAAAGTTTCATCAAGCTGTTAATGTTCGAGAAAATAGAAGGAAGATACCAGAAAAATACAAGAATACCCAGAAGAACACAACATCATGCAAAAATTTAAATAAACGTAAGGTCAGCTAAGTGGGACTATAGATAGATTCTCTTTTTAAGAAATACTTCTAACCAGCAAAATAAGTCTAATAAAGAAAATAGGTAGGTCTTACTTCAGAAGAAACAGTACAAGTCAGATTACACTGTAGGTGTAAGTGTATTCCAATAATTTATCAATAGCTCAAACAGACATTTTTCAAATTAGGTGTTATATAGATCTTGTTAAACTCTGCTCTTGAAGTGTTCAAAGATACCAGGGCAGAAAATGAAAAGTTTTGAAAAGCAAACACATGAGTCTGTTGTCTCCACTTTTGAGTTTTGAAAATTGCTCTATTCAAACCATGGGATGTTTCCACTTAGCATATATCTGATCAGTTTATACTTCACTCTTGCTCCACCAACTCCTTGAAGCCATGCTCACTAAAGCTCACATTTATGCTTGTTTTGCCCTGTAAAAGTCATACACTACTTTTTAGTAATTCTACAAAACTCATAAAATTTATCTGGTGTACATTGGGCTGTAAAAGGAATTAGAATTGTAAGCTTTGCATATAACTGAGAAAGAATGCAAATGGATAGCTGACCCCACTGACTACCTATTTTGTTAGTGAATCAAGAAAACTGGCCTGTGTAAATGCTGAGAAATATTACATATCTTAGTTCACTGCTGCTTTTGCTTTGGAAACAAGATAATAAAAATTTTCACATACTTTGTTCATAAATACACCCAAATAACTAGATCAATCTAAGGCCTGAAAGGCATAGAAATGCTTTCAGATGATCTAGGCAACATGACAAATACTAGGTTTGCAAGTTAGATGTTCTCCAAGATTTTGGCACATTTTAAAAGAATTGATAGAGTCAAACCTGACTGTCATTATTATTCCTCAAAGGTATCCTGAATCAGCATGGCACATAATTTGCAAGTTTGTAATATTAGCTCTTATATATATGAAGGTTCTGGGGGTTTTATTTTTATCTATTTTTGAAATAACACCATCCTTTCCTTTTCAAATTTGCAAAATTCCAGGACTGGGATGATCCTCCTGATCATTTTTATCTTTGCTTCATCCTCATTCTTTGGTAGAGCTCTGGCACACAGTGGGAGTCAATAAAATTTGTTGATTACATAAAGGAATGAATGTGACAAAGGCTATCAACTCAACAGGTTTCTGCTAGCAGGGAAAGGGAGTAGAGACACATAGGAGGCACTGAAATCGAAAGCAGGCCTGGGGATGTTTCAGTTTGTTGTAATTTCTCCATTTTCTTCTTTCCTGATCATTATGGAGCCTGTTGGAATGCTGAGAAGGCTAATATTGAAGAGAAAAATAGATGTAGATAGATTAAAAGAGGTGACAAGACAAATCGAGCAAACAAACCATAGGGACGAGGACAGAGTGGGAGCATCGATAGACTTTCTATGGGTTTATATTGTCATGATCAGAGGAGGGAAATTCAAAAAGATAATTCTACAGTCAGATGGTGTGGTAGTTTGCAGGAGAATGGTCTCCATAGGCTCATGTATTTGAATGCTTGCCCTTCAGTTGGTGACACTATCTTGAGATGGAACAGGAAGTGTGGCCTTGTTGAAAGAGGTGTTTCTCTTCATGTGGGCTTTAGTTTTAAAGAGCTGTGGATCACATATGAGTTCTCGGCCACCGTTCCAGACCACAGCTGCCATTTGTTGTGATTTCCACCAGGATGGTCATGGATTAAACGTCTGAAACTGTAGTCACTCCTCTATGTAAATGTTTTTAAGATTTTTGGTTTTGGTTACTTGTTTTGTTGTTTCGGTTGTTTCCTCTGTCATGGCATCTCTTCATCACAATAGAAAAGTAACTCCAAAGTGAGTATTTTTATGTACTAGAATATGAATCTGTTTTATATGTGGGCTTGTGTCTGGGGAATAAAGCTTAGAAACACACTGTGGTGTCTGTTAGGATGACATTTGACATTAGAAATACAATTAAAGTGTAATGCCTTAGAAAAAGTCTGTGTAAGTTGGGATTCTTAAATTTAAAAACTACATCCATTTCAAGAAAAATACTAACATCTGCTAGAAATGTAGTGTGCTTTTGATGTATTACTTGGCTTGTGGACTTAGACAACGTGTTAGTCTCTCTCTGCCTGGGTTTCCCCTCTTATGTCTGTGAAATGAGGTTACACATAGTTGCCACAGAAAAGTTTTCAGAGATGTTTGGCAAAGTGACTCTTGTTAAATAATTACATAAAATGGTCCATGCAAAGATAAGCCAGGCAATATTAAAGGCTCATGATAAATTACTGTTTTTACTCTTTTTTTTCTTCCCGCCCAGGTTCTTTTTTTACCTCCTCAATTCATTGCAACTGTGAGAAGCAAAAGTTCTTCAAGCATGGTTTCTAGGGAAGCCTTCCTTAGGGTGGGAACTGGGTTACCTGCATGTGGAATGTAGGGTGTTATGCACATGATGATCAGTCTACAAAAATTTGCTGTTGAAGAAAAAATGAAAAGCTGTTGACATTGTTCAATCATTCACAGTTCAAAAGTCTAAGAAAATGTGAATTCTAACTTTTGTGTCAGCCAATGGTGACTAGAGGGACTATGTGACATAATTTATTTTAGGTGTCATAAAACTCTTATGTATGAACAGAGTATAACCATACTTCTGGCACAGAATTAGCTTTTAGTAACCGCTTATTAGTTGAGTGGCTGTTGCTCTGAGATGGTACTTAGACATAGTTTTAGGAGACTTACACACATCACCATGCTCTAAGAGAGGGAATGCCTACAAGGCATTCTCTATCAAAAAATGATCATTTTGATATGTATGTCACCAAAAGAAATGCAAAAGAATGCTTAAAAAGATTGCTTCCTGTATTCATAACCAAAAAACTGTTCATTCAGTTTTCTGCAGTGGCATATTCTCGAATGATGCATAAAACATTTAACATTGTTGCATGTGGGGTTTATTAGTGCTTGCTAAGTCATTTATTCTCATGCTGATAATCTTGCCTAAAGCATTACACTTTTTGTAAGGTACTAAAGTGCCTTGGATTGCAACCAACTATATAGTAATTAGTCAGCAGAATCTATAATAAATTGTGGACTAACCTTGGGACTAAAGGAAATGGTGCAGGATTCTAAATATTTATCTAAGTATGTGTCTATCATCTGTCCATACTCAACACAACTTGAAGGAATCAAGAGAATCCATGCAAATTAATAATAATAACAATAATAATAATAATCTTTTAATATTTTGTTACTACTGAGAAGAAAACTTCCAGATACACAACATGGTAAAAGCATATTTGGAAAATAGAGTGATGTAAATAAATATGTAATTGATATTGGGAATAATAAAGAAAATGGCATTCTTCTGAAGCTTTTGTCCAAATGTGATCCTAAAGTTTGATGTTCCCATCAAACTTGGATCGAACTTGGAAAATGATCAGTATTTAAAATTTATGTCCTACCATTTCATCACAATATGTGGCCATGAGTAGAATACTGTTGCACAATCACTAAGCACACAAGAGTAATTCATTTAGGATGATTTGGAAATATTTTTCATCTAACTTGGGAATGATTAATCTAATTTTGCCTTGTTTCACATTGAAAAGATCACTTCTGTTCTTGAAGTATATTGGATGAGATTTTGACACAAATCAATTAATGTTTTCTATGGATTTTCCACAAACATTTATTTAAAATAATATTTAACACAAAATTTTTGTTGAGCTATGGAAAATTGTATCATGTAAATATCAGAATAGGGCAGCTGAGACCCTATTAACCAGTCTTCTTTCTTAGAATAATCCAGTTAGAACATGGGCCAAGAGAAACAAAATAAACCACATTAGCAAGACTCTATTTTTCATCTTTAAGGTGAAGATATTTGAGAGATGTCGCATAAAGAAAGTATTTTCTTTTATAAATACACATTAAGCAGGAAAACATTCTCCCACACTTTAAATTACAGCATCACTAAGTATATGTAGAGTAGAAATTACAACCAAATGAAAGTGATGTTTTAGTTCAGTAGCAGAAACTACACATCTCTTTATTGAGCAAAGAAGACTATCATATTAAAAGCTTAATATAAGATGTATCTAAATTTACATTTCATGTAAATATTTATATTTCTATCAGAAGGTCAGTGTGGGAGCTGTGGAGGAGGTGAACTTTATCTAAGGCAAAAGTATGAAGAAGGTATCTCTCAAGAAGGATTAGCAGTTGTCATTGGGATTCCAGCTTTATCAGCTCTGAAGACTTCCACTATGAGGAACCTCTATTTGCCTTAATTTTCTCAACTATAAAATGGATACACTATAGAGAAGTCATTCCACATGGTTCAAGGATCAATTAAGGTCATGAAAGTGGATTCTATAAGATTAAAGGGTAGCCAATAATATTTAGCTATAAATTTTATAACGTAAGTAGGTTTCAGGGATATATGTATATTAATTTTCAAAAGGAGTCAAACTAGTGTTAACACATCAGTGAATTAAGAAAGCCATCATTAATATGCTCATTTACATTTACCTGTGTGTCAAGGACTTGCTTACTAAATAAGATAACTCATTTATCAGACCGTTCTAATTAATAACAACATAGTTCCTCTCTCTGTGTTCATTCATTAGATATATAACATTAGTGGCAAAATGGCACAGCATGACATAAAAATTACAACATTAACAGTCACTGAATAAATAAAACCCGAAGCAAAAATCTTTCCTGGTGCCAAGAAGAGAAAAGCAGAGATGGGGCTTGATATTTCAGAATTGTGTGCGGAACAGTAAATCATACGGCATTGCAAAGTGCTGGAGAGGATTCCTTTCCAAAATGAAAACATGAAATATTGGTGGGGACACATAGTTCTGCTATTTCATTGTGAATGACACAGGGAGTCTAATAAAGAAGCTGATTTATTGAAAACCTTATCACATTTTAAAGTGAGGTGTTTACACTCATTCTCTTTACCCAGTAGAGAACATACACTGTTGTGCCAAAGAAGGATGGATCTTTATTGAAACAAAAATCAATTTCTTCTCTATAGGCAGTAGGAAACTCGGCTTTCCCTCAACTAAATGTAGTTTTCAACATATTCAGTATTGCCAGTGCAGGTTTATGTTGAAAAAAGTAAATCAGTTTTCATAATACATGGTCATAGTCACTTGAGTAATTTAGAATTGTGAGATCACTTGTTGCACACTATGTCTTTGCTTTTGATATATATATTTGCTTAGCTCATAACAGACACAGTTATCTTTGCTCTTACAGACAGAGTCATGGCATGCTCAATGGGAAGAGGCAGGATGTAGTGGTGAGAAGAAATGCCCCCACTCACCACAATTTGTGCTTTCAGCAACAGAGCTCCTGAAATCTTGGCATAGGTGTCTAATTTTTCTAGACTCTAAAAAATAATCCAGCACTGATTTTTTTTATTGTTATTAGTGGTTGTGAGAATGTTGAAAACATTTTAACTGAAAAACAATCATAAAAGAAATTATTTTTCATCTTCTTTACCAGGAGCCCAAACACCCATGTCTTCCTTGAAGTCATCTTGCTTTACCCCCTTTCCATTTCAAACATGAATCAAGAGAATTTTGTTTGAATTTTTCTGGGAATATGGTCAATTTGGAAAAGAATGATCCAAGGAGAATTAAATATCTAAAGCTTTCTACTTTAAATATTCACATACTTAACTACTGATAAATATCTTTCATTAATTTCCATGAAATAATGGTACATAACAACTGAAATGTAAACAAATGGCGGTCCTCAAGAAAAAATATTGACTTTTTTAAATTGATCTTGTCAATCATCACAACAGAATGGATTTACTTAAAATACTGATTTTTGCCTCTGTTGCTCAGATTTCCGTTTGTCATGCAATAACTAAAATAACTTGTTTTTTTTTCTTTTTTATTAGATATTTTCTTTATTTACAGTTCAAATATTATTCCTTTTCCCAGTTCCCCCAGGAATCCCGCTATCCTATCCCCCTCCCCCTTCCCCCACCCACCCACCAACTCCCACCCCCTGTCCTGGCATTACCCTACACTTGGGCATTGTGCCTTCACAAGACCAAGGGCCTTTCCTCCCATTGTCTCCCATGCCAGACAAGGTCATCCACTGCTACATATGTGGCTGGAGCCATATGTACTCTTTGGTTGGTGGTTTAGTTCCAGGGAGCTCTGGTGGGAGGTCTAGTTGGTTGATACTGTTGTTCTTTCTGTGGTGTTGCAAACCCCTTCAGCTCCTTCAGTCCTTTCTCTAACTCCTCCACTGGGAACCCTGTGCTCAGTCCATGGTTGGCTGCAAGTATCTGCCACTGTATTTGTCAGGCTCTGGCAGAGCCTCTCAAGAGACAGCAATATTAGGCTCCTGTCAACATGCACTTCTTAGAATCTACAATACTGTCTGTGTTTGGTGACTGTATAGGGGATAGATCTCCAGGTGAGGAAGTCTCTGGATGGCCTTTCCTTCAGTGTCTGCTCTATCCTTTGCCTCCATATTTATTACTGTATTTTTTTCCCTCTTCTAAAAAAAGGACTGAAGCACTCGCACTTTGATCTTCCTACTTCTTGAGCTTCATGTGGTCTGTGAATTATATCTTGGGTATTCTGAATTTTTGGGATAATATCCACTTATCAGTGAGTGCATAACTAACTCTGGATGACATTTTCTAGTTATCTATCCATTTATCTAAAAATTTTATGGTCATTGTTTTTTGTTTTTGTTTTTTGTTTGTTTGTTTTGTTTTGCTTTATAGCTGAGTATTACTCCATTGTGTAAATGTACCACATTTTCTGTATCCATTCCTCCATTAAAGGACATCTGGGTTCTTATCAGCTTCTGGCTATTACAAATAAGTCTGCTCTGACCATAGTGGAATATGTGTCTTCGTTATATATTAGAACATCTTTTGGGTATATGCCCAGGAGTGGTATAGCTTGGTCCTCAGGTAATACTATGTGTGGGACTGTGAAAGGGTATTCTGGTTCATGGCTGGGCAGGTGCCTAGAACCCCGTGACTCTGCATGAGAACTGGCAGGAGTTCAGCTTGCCCCCAGAATCCAGGGTCCTGAAAAGCAGTCTAGTCC
Organism: Grammomys surdaster; assembly: GCF_004785775.1. Taxonomy (NCBI): domain Eukaryota; kingdom Metazoa; phylum Chordata; class Mammalia; order Rodentia; family Muridae; genus Grammomys; species Grammomys surdaster. Next base: position 7,493,675 of record NW_021620929.1, read on the forward strand.
CCAAAGATTTAGAGCCCCTCCCAAAGTAAACAGGTAGAGGGTGTGACTAGAGGACTCAGGGCCTAGGGATTTACATGCTAATGAAGGCCAGAGGGCAGAGCAAATTAAGCATGCCTCCCCAGATCCTCCCCTGATCCTCCCCAGATCCTGCCCCTTTCTACCTCCCTATATAACTCGGAACTGCCCTGAGTTTTATGGGGCATACTTCCAGATTCATCCACCATCTGCCATGACAATAAACCCTTTTGGAACCAAGGACTTCCTCGTGTTATTGGGGCCTGCTGCCGCCAAAGCCCCCGACCTCTGGAACCTTAGACCTCCTGCCTACATGTGGGACCCGACGCAGTGTGGAAACCCACTGGGACTACACAGCTGCGGTCTGTAATTTTCCCCACAACTATGTACAATGTTCTGAGGAACGGCCAGACTGATTTCCTGAGTGGTTGTTTCAGCTTGCAATCCCATCAAGAATGAAGGAGAGTTGTTCTTTCTCCACATCCTTGCCAGCATTTGTTGTCACCTGATTTTTTGATCTTAGCCATTCTGACTGGTGTGAAGTGGAATCTCAGGGTTGCTAAATTTGCTGTTCCCTGATGACTTAGGATTTTGAGCATTTCTTAGGTGCTTCTTGGACATTTGATACTCCTTACTTGAGAATTCTTTTAAAAAACTGTATGGTATTGATACAGAGACAGGCATGTAGATCAATGGTATAGTATTGAAGACCCATAAATGAACCCACACACGTAGGGTCACTTGATATTTGACAAATGAGCTAAAACCATCCAATGGAAAAATGACAGCATTTCCAACAAATGGTGCTGGTTCAACTGGCAGTCAGCATGTAAGACAAGGCAAATCGATCCATGTTTACTTCCTTGTACAAAGCTCAAGTCCAAGAGGATCAAGGACCTCCACATAAAACCAGATACACTTAACCTAATAGAAGAGAAAGTGCAGAAGAGCCTTGAATACATGAGCACAGGGGAAAATTTCCTGAACAGAACACACCAATGCCTTATACTCTAAGATCAACAATCAACAAATGGTACCTCATAAAATTTCAAAGCTTCTGTGAGGCAAAGGACACTGTCAATAGGACAAAATGACAACCTATAGATTGGAAAAAGACCTTTACCAATCGTACATTTGATAGAGTGCTAATAGCCAATATATACAGAGAACTCAAGAAGTTAGACTCTAGAGAATCAAATAACCCTATTAAAAAATGGAATAACTTGTTACTTTAACTCATGGTTTTAGAGTATCAGGCCACACTAACTGGCCTCATTGCTTTGCCGTGTAGAGAAATACAACATTTGGCAGAGGACTTGAAGTAAAGCAAATTTATTTGGCTCATGAATACTAAAAAACATGAGTAATTGTGTTACAATATCCCCTTGAAGAGATGTCCAACAGATTCTCAAGCTTTCCTCACAGCCTAGTTACACCAGAGGCTGGTGATCAGCCCTTTAGCAGATGATTAAGTTAAAGATACATACCAAACAACATTTTAAAAAAAACACTATATGTGGGGGTTTCAGAGATGTCTTAGCAATTACTGGCACTGACTGTTCTACAGAGAATCTAGGTTTGATTCCCAACATGCAAATGGTGGCTCAGAACCACTTGTAATTCCATAATTTCAACTCAGAGGATGCTATGTCCTTTTCTTTCCTCCGATGACACTAGGCATGCATATATTAGACAGAAACACATACGGATAAAGTACTCATAATTCATATATATCACTCCAATAATTTAAATATTTCTCTAGGCTAGTGGTTCAGATTTAAAAATTTTGAGACAGCTGGGTGGCCCCTTCTTTCATCTGGTGGCCGTGCCTCTCTCTTCAGGTTTTATCTTCCCTCTGTTGGGTATTTTAGTTGTCATCCCCACTGGGTCCTGAGAATGTCTAGCTTCCCTGGTGTCTGGGACCTTCTACTGATTTCCCCGTTCCCCAACCCCCTTCCCTCCACTCCATATTTCTGTTCATTTTCCCTACCCTCTGGACTTCTCTTCTGTCTCTTTTATACCTGATCCTGCTCCTTCCCTTCCCCCCTCCTCTCTCCATCCCAGGTCTCTCCTTCCCTCTACATCCTATATTTATTTTTCCCCCTCTTCTAATTAGGACTGAAGGAGCCACACTTTGGTCTTCCTTCTTGTTAAGCTTCATATGGTCTGTGAGTTGTATCACGGGTAGAGCTTTGGGGCGAATATCCACTTATTACAAACCATGTGATTTTTAATTTTGATTTTAGAGCATAGTTATCATCTATATTACTGATTTTAAGTCTTTTTAGCCTCACAAAAATTGTGTCATAGAAATATCAGATACAAAGATCTCTTTTCAAACTGAAGCCTGATAGAGAGGTGTCAGGCTTGATCATCAGAGTAACTAGCTTATTCCTAAAATATTTGACAGTTCTCAGCACTCAGCACATCTCCTTGTTTGTCTCTGTCTCTTCAGTTTGCCCAGAGCTCTCTGGGATGTGGAGTGCTTTGCTGATCGTATCACCTCGCTATGCTTATTTGTTATAATGTCATTCATTCCATCCCTTTTAACATTTCCCTTGCATAATTAGCCATGAAAGATAGATAATTTGTTTAAAGGGAAAATAGGAGAGAAATAAAAGCATACTAAATAATAACAATGTTTCATGTTAATTAAACATCTGATGTTGTTGAACTTTTGTGAAGTATAAACACCTTTATTATTTATTATTGCTTCTACATTCATAAGATCAAAAAGAGGATATGATGCTTCATTTATAAGTTTAAAATGTACAAAATTAGCCTACTGGCCATTCCTAATTTTCTGCAAAAACTTAACTTTCATAAGCTTAGGCTATAAGGGGAATTATAGAAGGTTTTATGATTTTAATCCTGAAGTATATCACTAGAAAGTTCAACACAGAAGGATTTTATTCAGGTTTCTTTTTAGGACAATAGTTCTTTCATAAGTGTGGCAATTTAAAATGACTCAGGTATTATATTCACATGTTCTGTACAGAAAATCAAGTCTTGAAAATGTCTAATAAGGTAGCCGCACCAGAGCTTTAAGTATCCCCTTCTAATGAAAACATCCTTTTTCCTCTCGCGTTTGAGCTTTTTATCCTCTTGACATCCACAGAAACCTTTATAGCACAAGCTCATGTGACTTTAATATAAATGGTAAGTTTATATAACACCACCAAACTGCTGTTCCCACTTGTCCAGATGGTTTTGCATATGAATTTTATAAAGTATTTGTGCAGCTTTGAGTAAATGCTAGACTAGCCAAATTGCATTTGCTTTAGCTTCATTCCTCAGTCACGAATGACATAAAAGTCATCCTATATTTCCAAATACACTGTAAAGATTGACAAAGTAAAATAATTTACTATCTAACATAAATCTTTATAGTGAGCAATGTCTCTATATTTCCTGTTAGCATGAGTAATATAAGATTTTTTATATCATGTATATTTGAAATGTTTTATGCAAAAAAGTGAACATCAGTTATAGTATTTTTTGTAATTGTATGTAATACAATTCAGTTCATAGGATAATACTATTAGCATGACCCAAAACAAATCTTAACTCACTTTTGAACATAAAGTCCTCACATTAATATTATTTATTTTCTTCTAATTATTAATTTATTCTACTCTACTCCAAGTTTGGATTTTATCTTTGTTCAAGTACGATATATGTAATAGCATGAACCAATTTTGACTATACTTTCCCCTAGAGTATATGGAATAGCAAACATTCTGGCAACCATATGTACCAAAAAAAAAATATCTTTTGAAAGCTGTGAACTTTAGTCTTGGAAAACACCATACACCATGCATACATACATACATACACACATATCCAGACACAGTCACAAAAACTGTAAACATATGTGCACACATTAGTTTTGAAACACCCATAGGTTACAGGTTAACTGCTTCTCCCCAAGAAGGCTAATTTGCCAAAATATTATGTTTCCACTGTTAAGAATTGTATCATCCTTGTCCCTGCTTTAATTTGGTACATATATTTGACTACAGTTTATTCCTCTAGAAATGTTAAATCTTAATGGAAGAAGGAGATGAAGCAGAGCGTGTCTGTGAGTGCATCATTAATGCCATCAGTTTGGGTGAAATTGCTGACAAGTTTGATGTGCTACTGCTTGGCGACTTTTCTCAATACCTTCAACAACTGAGAATATACAATTATTATGTCCATAGCTCTAATAAACCTTTTTATTCATATCCATCTTTTTTTTCACAGGCACATTCAGAAGAAGATCTAAAACTCGAAGTTGATGGCTTCTTATTAATATATGTCCTCAGGTTAAGGATAATTGTACTTGCTGTTGACTGAGCCATGGCACATCAGCCTGAGGAAAAGAATCCCACTGCTGATTTAATGACACACTCTTGTCTGTTCTTGATTAAATAACTTGCTTAGAATTTTCAGTCAGTCCTCTCAGAAAGTTTCATTACTTTTTGGTGGAATCAAGGACTTTTAGGTTATATTGCATCAAACATTTTATTAAAAAATTATATGCAGATTCAAAATGAAAATTTCCCGACAACTCTAAATAATTAACCATTTTTGTACAGATTATGTGGTTTCAGAAAAATCAGTGTTGTCATTTGGGTTTATAATCAGCCATTTTCTGTAGACTCATTTGGTGACCTGCTGAACGAGGCTCTAATATGGAAGCAAGAATGTGCCATCTGGGGCTATGGGTTTCCAAGGCCTACAATCCATTTTTACCATCTGCTATCTGTGAGAACTTAACACAGAGAATTTTACCTTTACTATGCTGTTCCCCTAATGTGTAAACTGAGACAGTACTTTCAATCCACTATATAACCACTTCACAAGGTTATTTTGTAGATTCAACTGTGAACTTATTTAGCTACATTAACTAGTGTGAGAAGAAATACAGAGGCATGGAATAGATTCTGTACAAGTGTTCACTAGCAGCACTGACCATGACTTAATTTACTTTCTTTAATTAAAATATGGTTAGAGAAAATTTTAATATAAATGTCTAATCTTTAAAAAGGCGATTCTAATATTTATATCCAGGGTTCTTACTACTCACGTGATACAGTTGTATAGCTATAAACATGTTTATCTCTAATCCCATAAAATGTATGTTAGAATATATTTTTCTTTTGTAACTTTCTACATTATTTAAGAATTTTGATGTCATTATTATTCACAACAAATGACAATAAACATGCATTTTTACATTATACAATTAGTTATTTTATTTTACCTTTGACCTGTCAACCTATGTGGAGCCTTTATAATTTCTTTCAACTTGAAATCTAATTTCTGGTATTTTCCCCCATGCATGGTTAGTTCCTTGTTCTCAGATAACTGATAAGTTTGACATGCCCTATTTAAATTTATGGAAGGATTTCCATATTTTTCTAACACATGATATAATGCTGAATTATAAAAAATGCTGTATTGGTCTCTATCTACAAAAAATATGGTTCTCTGTGTTGAAAAATACAGAATAGCTTTAAATGTTTTCAAATAATTTACTACAGAAATTTTAAAAGTATGTTAATGCCACAGAGATGTCTTATAAAATAGATTTCCACTAGCTAAGCCACAATGGCCACATATCTTGAGGATCTATGGGTTGTTGTTCTCGCCACCATAGCACAGAACTACTTGTATTCCAACCGCAATGAGATGATAAAGTTTTCAGCGGTCTCACCACCGTGAGTGTCACCTACATCAGTAATGTTAACAAAAGGAAGGAGAATAATATATCTTCTTCACGATAAATTATAGTTCTTAAAGTATATTACTACTTTTGTTGAACATTTCTGTATTACTCATTTCTAAAGTTGTACTGAATACAAAGGCATACCAATTAATTTTTGTACTTAACCTACAGTGGAATTCCTGGTTTGCATTTTAAAATGCAAATTAGATAGATCATACAGTGTGCAAATGCAGATATCTACAAACCATATGATGCTAAATGGTGGGTCATACAAGACTCTGCATATTCTTTGAAATATGAGAGCACACATTGATCGAAATTAAATGAGCAAAAATTATGAAAGGAGGTAAATAAGTTTATCAAGTATAACATTGATAAGGTTTCAATTCTGAATTGTATGTTTTCACATTTTTGTTTATTATTAACTTCTGTCTTCATTGTTAAATAAGTCTGAGTTGCTATAAATGTATTTTCTGCAGATATTGTTGTACATAGCATAGAGTCTTACCTACTCAAATCTTCGACAGAACGAAATTCTCATTTTAATAAGTTAAGCTTGACAAAACTATATTTAAGCTAAGAACTTACCTGTGAGCATATTTTTTACTTTTCTTGCATAAAATACTTCTCTTTGGTAAACTGATCCAATATGTTTATATATATGCTGATAAGCTATGCATACAAAATCTGCTAAATTCACCTTTGGGATAATATCAACAGTCATTTTATAAATTTGATAACTTACCTTGAGATAAAAAGAAATACAGAAAGAATGAAATGGTTCTTTGATTTTTACAAAACATCAAAGAACAAGTTATCAAAGATCAACCTATAATTTAGCTTTGGGGCTGCAGCGATGGCTGAGCATCCTCCCATGTCTTCCAGAGGGCTACAACTTTCTTCTCCTCATCCAGATCAGGGAGCTTACAAGTACCTAAACTTCCAGCTGCATTGGATCTTCTGGTTTCTACAGGCACTACACATGTGTGGTATAGTCTCACATAAACACAAATATACATAAATAAAATAATGCTCTAATTTTAAAATACATCTTTATTAAAGATAATCATGCTAGCATTGTAGGTAGATTGAGAGCAGTTCAGCAAATATTTACAAGGCAATTCTTATACAATTTATCTTGCTTTCTATTATTTAATCAGGAAACATTTCATAGATTTTTTTTTCATAGAAGAAAAATTTGCTGAAAGTTAAAATGCATTTTTTTTCAGTTTTTCTAGGTCATCTGGGATAATCTAAGAAACTATATTTGTTGAAATATTTGTCATGAAAAATGTGTGTACTTGAAAGTTTAAACTATGTTTACCATAATAGGATGATTTTATTCACAAACAATTTGGATAATTAATTCACTATGACATCTCTGATCCAGATTTAATTAACTCAACCTGTATAAAGATACTGTGATTTTTTTAATTAGGAGCACAGCTAATGGTGTATTTCCTCTTTTAAATAAATATTAGCAAATTATAGGAAGCTTAAATAATTTTAAAGTGCAATGTTTATTCCTAATTTGTCACTATAGCTAAAATGTTGATCTGTTCCAAGCATGTGATAAAATTGATTAAAAGGCAAACAAAATCTTGATTATCATAATGCATACATATGGTGTCAGGGTGATAGAATCACACCATTTAATTATATAATGGTCATTCTTTCTAGTATCTATTCACTTGTGGTTAATGAATTAAAAGAGAAACACTAAACAGTTTTCCTTTTTCCTCTTTCTTACCTTCTCTCTTCCTCCTCTTCCTCTTCCCTTCAGTCTCACTACCTCAGGTCTATCTTCCTTGCTTTCATTGGCAGCTTATCTTCAAAATTATCATGCAGGGGCCAATGAGATGGCTCAGTATGTTGTAGAGGCTAGCATGTGACCCCAGTGGCTTAAGTTTTATCCTTGGATCCCATGCCCAGGTGAAAGTTGAGAACTGACTTCACAACATTATCTACCTCCCCACACACAAGAGCCCTAGCAACAGTCACACAACCAAACACAACACAACACACAATTTGGGTGAAATCATCATCTTCTCAAGAAAAGAATGATTAAAAGCATGGACTCAGGTAGGTGAGATTTCTCATCAGATAAAAGATGTTTCCCAATAAGCCTGAAAACCTTACTTCAATTCCAGGAACCCATGTACTGAAAAGAAAGAAAAAACCTTCCTTAAGTTATCCTATGAGGCACACCTGTGTATCCTGTCATGAATGTGAGTATACTCTCTCTCACACACTACATACCTAAATAAATAAGGGTAATAAACACATGGGCTCATTCTGCCTACAATACTGCCCCGTCTTAGATTTCCTTTTGTTTAGATCTATATTTTAAGCAAGAAAATCTTAACATTACCCCGAAAGTACACTCTTTTGAATTAATGTAAGAATTTATATCATACATACTTCAGTAACATTCCATTTATAAAAGAGGCGCAAAAGATAACAGCCGTTAGTATTATTATAGCTATCAATTGATTATTGCTACATCACTATTGCATTCTGTAAATAAATCTGTAGCGTGTCCAAAGGCAATTAGATTTTCACAGCGGAAACTGTGTTTTAGAAATCTCGTTGGTTAACTTGCTGAATATATTGTGAAAAATATTACTGGAATTCCCTGACTGCTCTCTTTCAAAGACTCACTAATGAAGTCAACATTGACGTAAATCCAAAATGCTGAAATACTTTTATGAAGGTAGACTCATCTGCAGACCCTGTTTTCCTTCATGTTTATTCATATTTGCAGTGAAAACACATTCCTGAGGATTTGAGACTTTGGACTAATGACACTTTACTTAGATTTATGTTCAATGTTGATGCTCATTATCAAAGCCATCAAAAATCATAGGTGTAAGACAATGACAAGTTAATAACCATACAGAGAGCTATAGTTTGTTGTACTTAGAAGCTAACAGTCAACTTTTGAACTGCTTATTTTTTTTTCATACAGATTTACAAAGAGTAGGGATTGATGTGTTAATTCAACAATTATAAAGTTGCACAAGTTTTTTTTATAAGGTACTTGTGACTTTCAGACATAATCTTAGAAATCTTTATCCTAAGGTTTAACTCAAAGATGAAGAGATGCTGTACACGATGATCTACTGGGTGCCAGATTCTGTTTCCTAAATGTCCAGAGTTAATGTTCTCTTTCACTGCACATCCTTTGTGTTCTTCTCTAGAGTGTACCCTTGGTGTGATTTTATCTGACTTGAGTTTGGTGCCTACAGAAGGCCAGTCAGGAGGATATGTCCTTGATCTCTGCAATGGTCTACTCATCCATAGCTGCTATCAGGAACCTGTTTTGCTTACCACTTTCATTAGGTTTGACCTGAATACAGCTTTTGAACGTTGACGACAGCAGAGTGACATTTACTAATGTTCATATCCTTGTTAATACTATCACTACACTGAACAGAATCCTGCCAGTGGAATCAAAATGTAAGAAACAGACATCCCCCCTCCACCCCCTCCTCCCCAAATGTACAATTTTCACAAATATATTAATGCATATAAGACTAGGATGAAGGCATATGAAATAATACTTAAACAACTTTAATTTAAAATGTTACATGACTTTGGGTCATCGAGTGACCACTATGGCAAAAAAAAAAGTATTTTAATAAATTGAATCTCTTATCCTGTGGGGAACCTGAAAGAATTATAATTAGGAGGATTAAAAGTTAATTTTTAAAAGTAAGGTTATAAGTGATAATAATGTAATTATTAACTAAAATGGAATGAACACAATTTTTCCTTTTCCTTTCATTTTGTTCTGCATTGACCTTGTCCCAACACTACTGGGATTAGAATAGGGCTCAAGTAAAGATAGAAAAGGATGTGATGCTGTTGTTCTCTATACATGGATCGATCTGGGTTGTGCAGCATCTGTCAAAATCTATAGGGCAATGATGTTAAAATGCTTCACTCAGAAAACGCCAGATTTTCATTGTTTGGATCCTCAATAGTTCAGAACTGATACTTCAGAAACTGAACAAATTACTGGAAAACATTATCAAATATATGGACAGTATAACAATGTAAGTCGGCTGAACACAGTCTGAATGGTCACTCTTGGTTCCTGTATAACTCCGATTACAGATAGTGATATGCAACTATTGGATCAATAAACGGAGCAAGTTTGAAAAAGGAACACAAATGATTTAAGAAACTTTACTATCGGATGTTGAGTGTTCCATCATCTATAAGGAGTAAACATTAAAAGCTGTATCTTGACAAGAGATTGTCTACATCTGAAAACAAAGAACAAATTGGTATTCACATATGCAAACCCTGTATCTCACAGCACAGCACAGTACTGAACTGCTCCTGTCATGTGACTTCCAAGAGATCCTGCATGCTTTCATCTGTTTGCTATCTGGGCAGAATGATCCTGAGGAGGATAAAAGAGTTCTCTGAATTTGAATACTGGTTTTGGCAATTCATCAGAACCCCTGGTGCTTTTTCCATTCCTTGCTCCACTGGCTGCTGAAGATAGCAGACTATTTCCAGATGAGTTGATTGAGTTCTGTCAGGTACCCAGCACTTCGACAACAATTGCACACACCAAGCTTAATATTAAATAAATTATATGTGGAGGAAACATTACTTTTGTAAAATATTATTTATTAGGAAGTTTAAAACCAAGCCAATGCTAATGAAGTGTTGGTTTAAGTCAATTTCTAATAAGCAACAAGAGATTATCAAGGATTTATTCTCTGATAATCCTCCATAATTCAATTGTTCAACCTAAGTCAATGATCGATGTTTCTTTGTTTAAATTTCAAAATCATATTTATTACATATGATTATTACATATGATTACATATTACATATGATTACATATTACATATGTAATGATTACATATTACATATATTACATATGATTACATATGATTACATATTACATATGATTATTACATATTTATCAATAAGCAAATGTTTTACAATAGTTATGTAGAAATTGTCCTGCTGTTCTAAGTTTTTAAAAGTTACTTGGGCAATTGCTGATAACAGACTGACTTCATCTGAGCACATGTGTCTACTTTCTTCGGCAATGAACACTGCCCTCCACATAGAGCTTCAGTCAGAGATTCCGAAGGCATATCACTGGTGTTCACTACACAGGGACTCAGCTGTACCCTTAAGAGTTCCGAATGACTGGATATCACAGATGCTTGTGTCAAACATGCTTTGTGTCACTAACACTCACAGCTGTTTGCCTATTCCTGTGTGTATATCCATGAAAGTACCGCGCTGGTACAATATGAAAAGCATAGTTCAAGCTATCTCAGTGCTGTGCATCTTCATGTTTACTTGCTGCTTTGTTTCTATGTTTGAAATTTAAAACAATAAGACCATTGGGAATGTGGGTTACAGGATTTTGGGGTGTTATGTATGAATTCTACTGCATATGTGAAAGGTTTCTTTCTTTTTTTTTTAACCAATGCTATACTGTATCTTCAAACTTTATTCTTCCTTACAACTATTCAATTATTTTATTTATTTACATCCCAGGCATTGTCTCCCCTCCAATTCCCCCTGCTCACAGTTCCTCATCCCATTCTTTATCCCCTCTTGCCTCCTAGAGAGTGCTATGCCTCTCGCCCACCACCAGGCATCCCCTTTCCCTGGGACCTCAAGTCTCTACAGGATTAGGCACATTTTTTCCTAATGAGGCCACACCAGGCAGTCCTCTGCTGTATATGTGCCAGGTATCTCAGACAAGCCCATGTATGTTGCCTGGTTGGTGGCCCAGTCTCTGGGAGCTCCGAGAGTTCTGGGTTATTTGTGGCTGGTGGTCTTCCTATGGGATCGCCCTCCCTTTCAGCCTCTTCAATCCTTCCTCTAATTCAACTACAGGGGTCCCGACTTCAGTCTAAAGGTTGGATATAAGTATCTGCACCTGTTTAAGATGCTAGTAGGGCCTCTCAGAAAATAGCCACTTTAGGCTCCTGTCTGTAAGCTTATCATAGCGTTAGAAATAGTATCAGGACTTTGTGTGCCCCCATGAGATGGAACCCAAGTTGGGCCTGACACTGGACCACCTTTCCTTCAGTCTCTGAGTCAGAAATTTTGACTGTGGGTTAACTCTATTTCTCCACTTGAGATCCTGGCTATCTAGTGAAGGTGAACTCTTCGAGTTCCTTCTTCCCACTGTTGGGCATTTTGGCTAAGGTCACCCATATTGAGTCCTGAGAATCTCTCACCTCCCAAGTCTCTGGAACTTTCTAGAGAATCCACCAACCTCCCACCTCAAGGGGCTGCATAGTTACATCATTCTCCTAGTACTCTGGGGTTTTCCTTACAACTATTTTTTAAACTGTAGGAGTAAAAAAATTATTTTATTGTAATTGTTGGTAATAATTGTATGGCTTAGAGGTATGTATTTTTTTCCTTTAATTGAAAATAGATTTTTTTCTTCACATATCTTGATTACTGTTTCCCCTCCCGCTACTCCTCACTGCTCTTCTTCACCTCCTCCTTCTTTCAGTTCCATCCTATTTCTGACTCGAATAAAAGCTAAACAGACTCTTAAAGGTTAATAAATTAAAGTAGAATAAGATAAAACAAAAACTTATATATCAGAATAGAATAAAACAGACCAATAGAAGGATAAGAACCCAAGAAAAGTTACAAGAAACAGATATTGATTCAAGGACCCATGTTTTCACATATGCACGAATTACATAAAAGCGCTAAACTGGAATCAATTATACCCCCCCAAAAGTTTTAGAACAGAAAGTGAGAAGAAAAAACATATACAGTTTTTAGTTGATAATATTTAATTAGTTTAATTGATAATATTAATTTAATTAATAATATAATAGAAATAAGGTCAATATTAAGGTAGAGCTACGGCATGACATCGTCAGCTTTTTAGGTGAGTTCTAGGGCTCCAATTCCGGATCTTATGCTTTTCATGCAAGTTCTTTATCAACTGAACTTTTTTCTCAGACCCAGAAAGCAGGAAGAAAATTGCATGTGACATATAAAACATATTTAGAAGATCTTAGAATTTTTTAATAATATAGTACTTCTTATAGTATGAGGAGAGGTCTTGTCCTCACATTAGTTTACTATAATCTCAAATTAATAGTAAATGTGTCCATAAAAGCACTATCTTGTAGTGATGGTGAACTCTGCAAATCATAGGACCTGGGATATAGAGGTAGGAGGATCAGGAGTTCAAGGTCAATCTTTATTACTTATATAGATTTCAATTTTACAGGAGACTGTATCTCACCTATACAAAAAATATGAAAACCAAGTTGTTTACCAATTGGCTGTAGGATGCATTGTGTTGGTACATATTTACAATGCAGAACAACATACAAGATAAAGGGAAAAAAAAAACTCTAGAACCTTGTTCAAAAGCAGCTGTTAGAGAACCTAGCTTTAACTTTTCCTAAGATAAACTGTCTTTAAAATATGTGTTGCACTCCTTTTAAAATAATAAAAGTTACTTGAGCTCATTAACTACTCCTAAGTAGATTCTGGATCTATTGTGAATTAGTATCTATAGATATTTGTCTGATAGTTGATAAGGTCTCCAGTGAGAAAGCAATCATAGAAGACCAGAATTTTTACTGCTTAAGATCAGAATAGTTCTTTCAAAACTTCTTTGCCTCCAAATATGTTATTAAAATATGTTTTATTAACTGAATGTCCATATGTGTATTCAAGTGTTTATACGCAAGAAGTACATTCTAATCTTCCTTAACATTCAATATGAAATATTTAAAAATAATATCTGAAGTCAGGCACTCTCCTCAGCTTCCTTTCAATTGTTAACTCTAAAGTTCATTGACTGGAATATGTTTATTGTTCATGTGATCTCCTTCATTTCCTTCATTTTAGACCTCTTTTCTCCCTTTCCTCCTCCTATTTTCCCTCTCCTTGTTCTCCTCCCCCTACCCCTTCTTCTCTTTCTCATTTATCCCTCTTCTCATCCCTCCACTCTCCCTTTTCCTTATCATCTGTCTAAATCCATTGAATACCTACTGGCCCAGAGAGCTTGCTGAATTTCTTCTGTAGATTTGAGAAAGGAAACATTGCTGATCTATAAACCATGTACTTAGTGATCAGTTTGCATGGTTGCCTTTACTAATAAAGTTGGTAATTTTTCTTGGACAACAAAAAATTAATTGGAAAATAGACCCATTAACCAGTTTATAAATTCAGAATGCAAACTATTTGCTTGAATTCAGTTGGATAGCCAGACACCTAATATTCTATTGTATATATCATACTGATATATGCTAGAGTTTTCCTTAAAATAGCAACAAAGGTTAGCAATGCAAGAATGTGAACATTGTGTCATGCTGAGAGTTATGATTAATGGTGATGCTTTCTGTGATAAAAATTGTCATCCCTTTATAAATGAGTCTTTATAATATAAAAAATATTCTAAAATTTTCCATTTTTTTCTATAGCATTTTTGGTTGTTTGAGGACCAATATAAAGTAATGGAGATAAAGTATGATTTAGAAGAAATGAATTGTGGCTAAAAGTTTTGGTTTTGGATTGCTGTTGTTGTTGTTGTTTTCAGATGAGACCACAAGCAACAGAATTTTACTAAGCTCCTTCAGGCTGGTGTGGATAACTGAGCAGAAAGGCTGTCCTAAATAGGTACGTTCACAGCATTCCTTTGTCTAGTACAGTTATTTGAAACTCACTTCTTCCACTTAAGCCTGAGTGCAACATAAATTCATTCTTTGTTAATTTAGAATTTCCTTGATAAATCTTCATAGAGTAGTAAGTGTCATCCTTGTGGTCACGAGATTTAAAACTTCCATTACTTATTTTAAAGTTCTAAGCAATTCTGAGTTACAGAAATGCTCCATGTCCTGATATTTCCTTAGGGAATTTAGAAGCCAGGTAAAAATGATTGGAAGAGAACGAGTCTACGATGTTGGAGTCCCACATCATCATCAACAGGGCACATTTGCTTGACCTGTGATAAGGGGATTAGAGTCTTCAAGGAGAGATTCACATGTAAATGGTAATTGTTCCCTGACTTAGTAGTGCCAGGTTTTGCACAGCTATAGTCAGAAAATAAAAACTACATCTCTGATCAATTTCACTTCACTTCTGCCTTTCCAATAGTATTTTATATACTTTAAAAGCACACACATATTATCTTTTAATGAATTTAAATCATGTTACTAAAATTACTTCAGCTATTGTAGACTAAGGACATACACTAAAAGGTAAATTTATAGATGTGAAAACAGTAGTTCTTTGGTTAAGAGTGCTGGCTCTTCCTCTAGAATTGATTCAATTACCAGCACCCACATGGGCACTCACAACCAGCTGTTACTCCGGTTCCAGGCCATTCAAGTGCCCTATTCTGGTCTCTGGAGATACCCAGCCACACGTGGTATATAGACATATATGCAGATAAAACCCTTATAGACATAAAAAGAAAGGAAAAACTTGAAAACACATTTGTAGTGAATAATCATCTTTTAAAAGAAGCAATTAAAAATCTAAATAATGACTTAAATATTGAGAATGAAAGATATAGTCTTTTCCAGAGATGACCCCCCTACCTGGTTGTCCAATAACAAATGTCTATCCATAAAATCATATCATACAAATAACATTAAAAATTCTGAGCAGATTATATTTGTATCTTTATGCATATGCATGTATATATGTATTAAAGAAAAATAGGCCATGAATTTGAGAGAGAGAAACAGGGACTGATAAAAGAAGTTGAAAGGAAGAAAGGAGGAAATAAAATGGAAAGAACCTGTGTTATGACACATCTGAAAATGTTCTATGGCAAATACCTGTCGTTCAAGGAAAATGTATTTTTATTTGTTTGTTTGTTTTTGTCAGTGATGTTCAATGTTAGAAAATTACTAAAGATAGAAAATAAAATTATTTTTACCTAGACAAATAAACTGAAGTCAGAACTGTTATTCAGGTATTCTGGTATTCAGCACACATTTGGTAGAATATTCTCTGTTCAAGATTTAAATGCGGGCAGATGGTCTACCTAAGCACACATATTTTGGGTTACTTCTTATATTTCCCATATAATGCTGATTTTCTTTTCCATTAATAACAGGAGGGATGCATTGTTCAATCTGGTTTAGCAAATAAAAGACAGATAATTATGTATTGTTCTGAAGACTCGGTTTTAAAAATAAGAATTGAGTACTTATAATTGAAGTCGCATGTATAAATTCTTAAAGTTTAGGCTATAAGCAAGACAGAAAATATCCATAATGAAATTTCCTACAGGGTTATCAGAATATATTTCATGCAACTTTGCATTTTAAGTGGTTTCCTTTTTAAAGCTCTGGTTAGCTTTTAATTTAAATCTGAACAATTATCACTTGTTGCATTTTTTTTTTTTGCCTAAAAATATCATCCTATATTATGTTAGCTCACATACAAACCTTGAGCTCTTAAATGGATGAATTTAACTCCTCCTTTAAAAGAAATCAACTCATGCAAATTTTATGAAAAACTAATTACCATTTTTCCCATACAATGTACTTAGACAAGCAGTAATTGTATTGGTCTGTCTTCTGCTTTCTGAAATGTTGCGTACTTCAATGAATAATTACCTACACAATAATTAAATGTTGCTGATATGGCAAACTCATCCCCTTTTGTACACAAAAACATCAGTCTGTCTTCTTAGAAATCTGTCTCCGTCATGTCGGATAAGCTTACTGTCCATCATTCGACTGGCTTAAACCTCTACTCTATTACCCAAGAACACAGCATTAAATTAAAAGACAAATACGGTTTAATTTTAATTGTTGACAGCTGTGAGTCTATGTTTTTGTATAGATTAAAAGAACCAATTATTAAAAATAAAGCTGTAATAAAAACTTTTATGACTATCTGGACAACATGGCTATCTGCCCTTGATACTGCTCAGATGTGGACAGCAACAAAATAGACACAGTTTAAATCAGAATAAAGTCTTATGAAGCAGTTGTGAAGCTGTGAAAATGTAGTCATTTGAATTTCTGACTCTGATGCATTTCATATCTGAGCAGGTATTCATAAACGTAAGCCATTGGATGTATTAATACTAAATGTGGGCTCTACTAGAAGCTTAGTTAAATGTAAGGAATGGTTCTTCTCTGAATTGCTTATGGGAGACTAAAGGATACCTGGTAACAGACACAAGGCAGGACATTCAGGTAAAACATTTCCACTTGGAGCAATTGTGGGCTGCTTATAAGCTGTCCAACAGTGAATACTTGTGAGAGTCTGTGACTAACACAGGGATAGAGGTGTTCAATCAGCTCCTAAAGACTATGCCAAATATTTCTTCCATGGAGCTCCTAAGTGTTCTCTAGGGGAAAAGAATAACCTCTCTAGAAACCATTTGACCATTTGACCCTTCATAGGCATAGAATATCTTTAAGGTTGGACATCCACAGTAGGAAATATATTGGGAAAATCAGCCAAAAAATCTGTGCCAAGGATCCTAATAACAAAGTAAAATCCAAGTGAGATAATCACTGTGTTTTGTGAAACAGAACTACAGGAATACTGAAGAAAGAAATAAACATTAGAAACAAGTACAAATAAAAAACTTCTAAATATGTACTATGATGGGTATGCGTACATATGCATGTGTGTGAGTTCATGTGTATTTGTGCATGTGCATGCATGGACATGTGTATATATACAAAAAAAACAGTGTATGAAGCACTTCTAAAGCTCTTCTAAAGCAGAGTATGATGTAACATACATACATGTCCTCACAACATAGCTATCTTCTTGTTTCAGTCTTCTCTTTAGCACTAATTTTCAAAAGTTGTTAAAATAAATACTTTAGAATAAACTGCATGTATGTAGACTGTCTGGTTCCTATGTTGAAACTACCTAATTCTATGGCCATAAATAAGAAAATACTCACTTTGCAATTCCATTGTGTTTTGTCATGTCCCTTAATAACACCTCTGCCTGCTTTGTCCCAAAACATTCTTCCGTACTGTATTCTATTTGTCTGTAGGGTAGTATCTAGAGTCACTAAAGGCTCAACATGGATTTGCTATAATTTTTATAATTGCAATTACTAATATTATATTCATTTACTTTTGTTTTGTTCCACTGAGTTCTTCTCAGATTTGTATCTGTTTGGATGTAGAATGTTTCCAGGAGGCCCATTTGTTCAAGGCTCATTTCAAATTTTGGCTCTACTGGGAAAAGGTGCAACATTTAAGGATCTATGTGAGCCTTAAGTCACTGGGAACATATGGTGAAGGATGTGGAAACCAAGCTTTTCTTCTCTATTTTGCTTCTGGCCACAGGTAAATGATTTTGTAGTTACCACTATGCTTCTGACATGTACTGACTTGCCATGGGCTTGAATAAAATTCATTCCTGAACCTATGAGTCAAATAAACCTTTCTTCTTTATCTGTTGATTTGTCTTGTGTGTCTGTTACATCAGTGTGCAACTAATGTGTGATTTGTCTGTGCTATTGTATTAATAGTTGGTGTTTATTACTTTATGTATCCTGTTATGTGCTATATATGCTATATATGTAAATGATAATCTATATGTCTATTCAGATATATGAATATATTTTTAAAAAACTTTTTCTTACTGATTGTTCTCTATGAAGAACTATAAATGATACAAATTGAAATTTATTTCTTCGATTTTTTCAGTCTTGCCAAACAAACAAACAAAAACAAACAAAAAAGTCAACAAAATGATTCCTAGTGATATTCTACAATACTCATTGGCAGCTGCTTTGTCTGGTCATGATCAGAGATATTTCTTCAGCAGCAGATGGGAACAGGTGCAGAGACCCATAGCCAGACATTATGAAAGAAAGAGTCTAAATAAGAGGTCACCATCAAATTCCTCCCCAGGACCATCAGGGAACACCAAGGAAGAGAGGGGAGGAAAGACTGAAGGAGTCAGAGGGTGGGGAACACCAGAGTATGGCCCACTGAGTGAACTAACCATGGCTGACAGAGACTGAAGATTCAAAGAGACTGAAGTGACACAAGAGCTGCCTAGATATTGTTGCAGGTACTTTACTTATGTATGTTCTGGTTGTTATCATGGTGTTTTCACGAAACTTGTCACAGTGGGAGTGAGTGCATCCTTGACTCTTGTGCCTGTTCTTGGAACACTTTTCCTTCTATTGGGTTACCTTCTGGGGGCTTCAATCTGAAGTTTTCCGCCTATTCTTACTGGATCTTGTTTTGTCCTGTTTGCTTGTTGTGTCTTGGAGGCCTGTTCTTTTTTGAAGGGAAATGAAGGAGATGTGGATCTAGGGCAGAGGTAAGGTGGGGGTCGTGGCTAGGAGAACCCACATGGCTGCACAGGACCTTCTGAACCTCAGTTCCAGAGGACACAATGCCCTCTTCTGGCCTCTTTATGCACTGCCCACACTTGGTACAAAGACATGCAAGGAGGCAAAACATTCTTACACTTAAATTAAAAACAAATGAACCTTTGGGGGCTCCCAAAGACCGAAACACTAACCAAAGAACATACCAAAGGCTGGACCAAGGCCCCCACACACCTGTAGCAGATGTGCAAGTGATCTTCCTGTGGCTCCACAAACAATTGGAGCAGGGGCTTATCCTGACCCTTTGCCTGCCTGTGGATTTTGCGCCCTAACTGTGCTATCTTATCTGTCCTCTGTGGGAGAGGGTTTACTTAGTCCTGCAGTGACTTGAGGTGCCAGGGTGGATTGGTTCCCTGAGAGGGACATCCCCCTTCTCAAAGATGAAAGAGAAAAGGGATGGGGAGATGGGCCTGTGAGTGGGGATGAGAGGGGTGGTTTCTGTGATCCAGGTGTAAAGTGAATGAATGAATGAATGAATGAATGAATGAATGAATGAAAAATTAAATTAAATTAAATATCCCCAAAAGAAAAACATACCAAATACATGTTTTTAAAAGTCTCTTCCATTCTGTTTCATGAGCTTGCTACTTTTATCTTTTATATTAAAGCTATGACTATATGAATGCAAGATACACACGGTGAAAATATTACATATAAGAGCTTTGATGCTGTCTTTCAAGTGGTTATATAATTGTTTCACAGTGTTTTCTGGGAGGATTTCCCTTCTTACTTTTGGTGTCTTTGTTTTTATGCATAAGGCATTCCTGATGGAATGTCTATTTACTTGACTGAAATAAGCCTTCCTGTTCCTCACACAGAGTCTTTAACAAACCTGAGAAATATTTCAATTTAAATCCCTCCAAATTTTACTGTTTTTTAAAAAAGTATTTTGCAATTCCATATGAATTTTTAAGACATCAAGCTGAATATTTTTTGTTTTATCTGAAATTCTTTGACCATTTCACACAAGTATACCATGAATTTTGCATATTTACACCCTGATTATGCTTTCTTATCTCACTCTCTTCCCCACTCAGACTCTTTTTCTTCCTGGTAAGGCTCTTCTCTCTAATGCTGTGTGTGTGTGTGTGTGTGTGTGTGTGTGTGTGTCTGTGTGTGCGCACGCACGCTTGAGTGTGTGCACCTGTGCACACATGCATGTATGATTTAGTTTGATTAGAATTGTTTACATAAAAATGTGCAGAGGTTTTTATATACAAGAACACATTTTGTCAATTTTTTTCACAAATACTGTAGTCTGTTTATTGGGATTTAATGAATCAACACATTACTTTGAGAACAACTGGTTTCTTTAACAATATTGAGCCTTTTGTTTTTGGTCCATTAACCCAGTATATCACTGCATTTATTTAATTCCTATTTAATTTCTTCCAGCAATGCTTTTTAAATTTTGATACTCTAGTCCTTTATTTAAAATAATTATTTCTATATTCTGTCTTTCCAAATGATAGCTTAATTATATTTTTTAGTGGTTTGTTGGTAAGTCTATAGAAATATGCTGGAGTTTTATAATGAAAGGCATATGTTTATTGAATTGGTAAACATATTTAGAGTAGCTTTTTCTTAAAAAACAGCATAGCATTTTATACATAGATGATTATGTGGTCTGTTTATGACAATTTTATTTCCTTATAAGTTGGAATGTTATTTTTTTAAAAAATCATATCAGTGTGCTCCTCCCATACTTTGTGAAGGAATAGTGAGAACTTACATCATTGATATATATATATATATATATATATATATATATATATATATATATATCAAGGGTGATACAGATGATGAGATACATATGTATCACCTCAGGGCTACCTCAGTCATTAAAATACTTCTTACTCTTCTCGAGATTAGAATTCAGTTTCGAGAAGCCAGAGTAGATAGCTCACATCCACCTCTAACTCCAATACCAGGTGGTCCAATATCTCTTGCCTCCTTGGGTGGTTACAATCACAAGTACAGATACATACACAGATACACATATTTACACAAAAGCAAATTTCACACGCAATTTCATCTTTATTTATAATAAATCTTTATGATTCCCATAACTGTCCTTCATTAACACTAGGAAATTCTCTTCAGCTTTATTATTTGATGAGTTTTTATTTCTAATTGATAGTGGACATTATCAGTGTTTTTGGCATTTAACAAAATAATCATTTATTTTAATTTTTTAAGTGTATCCATTTGTGTTGAATTACGTTTATTGTCAAAATAAAATCGAGTTTTTAATAGAACAGTTGTATTTGGAGGAACCTGAGAAATTACTTCAAAACTTTTCCTATACACCACACCCCAGTGGTTTTTAAAACTTAATATCAAAACAAAAGCTTTCATTTGTTGTTATAAATAATACTGATCCTTTTTTTTTATTAAAACAGCCAATTTTTTTTGTTTTAGTTTTTACTTCATGTCCTTTCACTACTCTGTGTGCTCTTAGGGTTTTTCTTTGTTATTTTGCCACTTTGTGCTCCTTCTGCCTGGAAATATTTCTCGAGCTTCCTGTGTTTTTAATTCCTTGTCAGTTCTAAGAAGTTCTCATCAAATTCCACAATGTTCCACTGGAATTGATTCCCTTGTTCTCTTGATTAGATTGGGACAAACATAGAAGTCATTGTACCTGAGAAATCTTCCAGAACCTACCTTATGAACGTTCTCATTTCGATTTTACTAGTGACATTTAAAATGCTGTTTTAAAACTATGAAATATACTTAATTATATTGTATTTCTGAATTGGATGTGCCTTTAGGAAATCAAAAACCAAGGAAGAGTCATGAAAATCTATGACTAGCTGTCTAACTGCCAGAATTTTTTAGGCTGTATTTACAAATAGGGCTGAAATTGGGTCAGTGTAGTGGTTTCTATATGCTTGGCCCAAGCAGTGGCACTATTAAGAGTTGTGATCTTGTTGGAGTAGATGTGGCCTTGTTGGAATAGGTGTGTCCCTGTGGGCATGGGCTTTAAGACCCTCATTGTAGCTGCCTGGATGTCAGTCTTCTCTTAGTGCCCTTCATATGAAGATGTAGAACTCTCAGCTCTTCCTGTACCTTGCCTGCCTGGATGCGACCAGGCTCCTGCATTGATGATAATGGACTGAACCTCTGAACTTGTAAACCAACCCCAGCCAAATATTGTCCTTATAAGAATTCTTTTGGTCAGGATGTCTGTTCACATCAGTAAAATCCTAAGACAGTCTTTGAATGAGCTCTCAGACTGTATGTCCTCATCCTATCTTGAGGCAGATAATGTTCAAGTAGACTTCAATCACAGGATATCTTGTTGCTCTCAGCTACAGAATCATGTGATTGCTGTTGGGAAATCCACAGATCATTTGATACAGCATTGAGGTATAATAGTAGAAGAAAAAAATGATAATATAGATTTTCCAGCACAAGTGAATTTACCTATACTAATATTGGAAAATTATATTATTTGTTCTTTTCTTGATTGTATTGTCAAATGATGAATTTGGAATTGTGTTTATCTCAATGAACTATCACTTCATTATTTCCTCTTTTCTGATTTAAGACTCATAGCTTTGTATGGCAGTTCTTACTGTATCTTTCTACACATCTGGAATTCATTGTTCCTTACTGTAATTATTTTTTTTAGTTATTTTATTTTTCTGGGTCTTTTACACAATAGTATGCATGCACACCATGAGGCTGCAGCACCTTGGAGGTCAGAAAGGGGTAGTTGACTTCCTGGAACTATTGTTATAAAAGGTTGTAAGCTGCCCTATAGCTACTAGGATTGGACCTCATGCTCCTAAAAAAGCAGATAGTATTCTCAGACACTGTGCCACCTCTCCAACCCTCACCAACTTCTTAGGAGTGAATATGCCACTCAACTGACTTGGCATTTTCTGTTTTTCTAATAGACACCCGGTGCTATGCATTCTTCTATATGCTTTATTCACTTTGCAGGATCTTATAAATTTAGGCATATTTTATTTCTGTTTCAGTCAGTGGAGTACCTGAAACAGAAGCCATAAAAAATGCTGCTTTTGAAAGTACTTAGCTGCTTTCTTACACACACTAGGGCTACCAGATCAAGAGTGGTACCATCCACAGTAGGATCAACTCCTCCCCCATCCCTCTGCATCAATCATTATTCAAGATAACGCACAACTGACTGCTGATTGTCATTACAAGGCAATCTATCATTGAGAATTTCTATTTCCAAATGACTGCAGCTTGTATCCAATTGACTAAAAAACAAAACAAAATGAAACATAATGAACCCATAATCATACAAACAAGAAAAAAATGAAACTCACAGGACAGTAAGTTGCATTTTTGTATCAAATAAGATATCTTTACAGAAATGCAGAACAACTACTCCCTGACAACCTAAGCACACAGTTAAACAAAGTGGACAGTGATAACACAGATTAAAACAAACAAAATAATACAACCAGAAACCACATTTTACTGGTGAGATTGTACAGGAAAATATGGTTTAGGGGAGAGTTTTGATTACTTAAAACTTTTAATGAAGTTTATCTTTAGACCCAGATATTCTACTCTCATGCTTTTTGACAAAAGTAATAAAAATACACTCTTAGGGCTGGTCTTAGTGGTTAGGACAACTGATTGTTCTTCCAAAAGACCATTGTTCAATACCCAGCAACCACATGACAGCTCATAACTGTATGTAACTCCAGTTCTAAGGGCTCTGACACTCTCACACAGTCATATATGCAGGTAGAACACCAATCCACATAGAATAAAGATAAATTATTAAAAACACACATATGTATTTATACTATTAACAATTACATATTTAAATAAATATTTATATGTATTAATAAATATTAAAGAAGATATAAATCTATATTTAAGAATATATATATTTAAGAACTAAAACATGGAAACAACCTAAACAATCATCAACTGATGAGTAAAAGAAAAAATGTGGTAGTATATTCATATACCAAAATCATGTTTAGTAATGAAAGTTAAAATGTGCTCATATAAGTTACAATGTGGAAGAAACTCAGAGGTTTTGTACTCAGTAAATTAAACCACCGAGGACATTAACGAACTGCTGAAGTTAATGACTTATTCAGTATGCACTGTCTGTGCGGTTGGAACAGATTGATGGGCTTAAGGTGCTGTGGGTGAGGGAGGGCTTGAGAGTGGCTTGCTGAGGAACACAAAAGATCATTTAAGAAATATTTTAGATTTGATTATGATAATGCCACAAAACATTGTAAAACTATAGAGAATACCTATATCACATAATTTTTAAATTAGTTTATTTTAATCAACTTTTCCTCAATTTATTTTAATAACTTTTTCTCAATAAAATAAATTAAAGGCATATATGTAAAACAAAGCAAAAACAATTAGAAAATGTGCCAAATATTAGACATTAAAAAGATATTGAAAATTTTCATAGCTATAATAATGAAGTTACAGGTTTGGATAGAAAATTTATTATTTTGAATCAATGTCTGAAATAAAACATCAACTTTGCTACTTAGTATAATAGTTTGCTTTATATGCATTTGTTTAACCTACCCAGATACTATGCAGGAATAGATTATGAAAATATTTAAGCTCATCTTACTGAAAATTTTTTTAACAAAAGTATTCACTGATTTACTGAAAAACATTATTAGCTGTTACTTTTGAAAACTTTTATTAAATTGGATACTCAAGGAAATGACTTCAGTAATTAAGTGGTGTAAGGATCATGATGGGCATACACCTCAGAGGTAATAGGAAAACTCAGTGCTTTCCTATTATGAGTATGTCCATTATCACTGACGCCTACTCACAAGAAACAAAGGGCAATTGTTCCCAATTTTTAGTAAATATTGTCCTGTTTGTTGAGATATTAAAGTCCACTTTAATTTAGCCAGATAAAGAAGAATGACACCTGATTGTATTGAATGTTTTGTTGAAAGTTTTAATAAGTATAACACAGAAAAATTAATAACATGAAATATATTGATTTCTTATTTTTGCTGATGAACCAATGTTTCTCATAAAAATTGCAAGATTTAATATGATTCTGTTAGATGGTTGGATAAAAGTAAAGCACAAAAGCATCCAGAACTTCAACTCACACAAGTTCTACAAGTCCTGATGAACAATCTCATTCACAGGAATAAAAATCTATAAATTTTAATAATATCTCAAAAGGAATTTGTTATGTAAAATATGTATATATTAAAAATATCAGTTTTTCCAAAATATATAATATATAAATTCAATACAATTCTTTCTGAAACATGAAGAAAAGGATTTTTTTATAGAGCATTGGGTACATTTAATAGGGTAATATTCCTCTTAAAATTCAAATAAAAGAAGAAATAAAGAGAGATAACCAAAGGAAAAAGAAAAGTAAGTACACTATTAATTGTCCATGTAACTGAATATACTGTAAAACTTCTCCACTCAAGTTAGTGCAGCATTGTTGTAGGAAAATACACATAGACCATGGAAACTGAGTAAAGACCTAAATCAGCTTCCTCTTTAGGCTAGCACTTTCAACAGAGTCTTCAGATTACTGTTCAGCAGGTAAAAGAGTTTGTTGTAAAAGCTTGAGAATTTGAGTTGAAATACCTGTCATATATATAAAGAGATGGGTGCATGCTTAGTTGTGTCTCTTAACCTTATAGTGCTGGGGAACAAAATGGTGGACCACACTTGAAAGTCAAAAATCTAATTCAAGTTTCAGTAATAGACTCAATTCAAGGGAGTTAGAAGGAAGTGATAGCACAGGGTAGCCCAACCCATCAACCATTCTCTGGCTAATCACAAGCACATGCTCATAGGGTACACATCACATCACATACATACATACATACATACATACATACACACACATATACACATATTCATGCAAATAAATAGGCAAAGCTGCTGTATTGATAGAATGAGTAGATTAACGTCAAATTAAAGCAGTGAGAAGTAGCAAACTCCTAATAAGGAAATCATATTAATCAAGAGCTATAAAGCAAGGCATGGTACAAAATAGATTTTCTGAAAGTGAAATTCAAAAGCTGTAGATAATAGAACAAAATTTGTAAGAGTAGATATTATACAATTAATATTTAGAAAAATGGGTCGTTAAAATTTTTATATTTAAGCGAAATGGAGCATTAGATCAAAAGACTAAAGGTTATCTACATTTACATTTGATAGGGTAAAAAGAACACAGAACTTAAGTATAAAAATATGAACAAATATTTCAGAAAAGGGTAAAAATATATGCGACTAACTTATTAACAGTCTCTATGTTACAGGAAAGAAAAGTGGTAAATGCATTATCTTCTGGAAGTACCTGTGCAGAAAAAAGAAGTATTCAGTAACTGTGAATGTTTTGCATATATGGTGTCATTGGAGACCAGAAGAGGACATTAGCTATCCTAAACTGGGGTTCAAGATGTTTGTGAAACACCATGTGTTTGTTGTTTACCAATCTGGATCCTATGCAAGAACGAAAATGACTCATAACTGTTGAATATTTTCCCCAACTAGGAGCAGAACTTTTAAATGAACTGTAACTCAAGGAAGGAATGATGGAAAAGGAGATACACAAACATGCATGACCCAATACGCAACACCATTTGAGGAAGTAAACTTGAAATGTACACTCAAACATACTTGAAAATAATTTTATAAAATTAAAAACCTGATATATTCTTCTGGTCTCCAAGGGTACCATATAGGCAAAATATTCACAGTTACTAAGTTTTTTTTTCTGCACAGGTATTTTCAGAAGATAATGCATTCACCACATTTCTTTCTTGTAATGTAGAGTCTGTTAATAAGTTAGTTGCATATATATTTACCCTTTTCTGAAATGTTTGTTTATATTTTTATACTTGAATGTCCTTGGCATACTTTCTATGGAAAACAGAGTCTGGACAAAGTTTCCCTGTTAGTAGTTCAGGGAATAAAATTCTGGAGCCATGAGACTGAAAGAAAATAAAGAATACTTGGAAGGAATGGGTAGCTGTAGTGAAAATTTGGATTTTGTAAAAACAAAAAAAAGATCAGAACGTTAAAAAGATCAGAACGTTATAGGAATATATTTGTTTTCAGGTTTTGTTTGGTTTGTTTTTGGTCTCAGGTGTGGGATATGGGGGTGCTTTAGATTTTCCACAGAAGCTGCTTTATGTTCTTGCAGGGGTGTGACTTTGCCAGCTGCAGATAGTTTAAGATATTTGGAAATCTGGGGACTCTTGGAAGGGTATATAAATGCTAGGGCCCTCTAGAGGGCTGTGGCTGCTGCTAATGATGATGATGATGATGATGATGATGATGATGATTGCTGGTTGTTGTTGTTGTTTGTCAAATGACCATGTGCAAAGAGATGAGAAGGAATTGGTGACCTGATGGGAAAGATCAAATTTGTCCTAAGGTACTCAAAGTCCCTAATCAGCAGGAAGAATTCTAATGATATCAATGTTCTCCTTCTCCACTAAACTTTCTCTCCTACCTAGTGTTGGGGGGGGTGGGAAAGTAGAACAGGGATGGAGAGGGTAGTAGAATATGTAACCAACAAAGTGGCCAAAAGTCTGGTTATAAGTGACACCCACTATGGGGCTGGGCAGAGTTGAAATTTGATTTCACATTCTGTAAAGGAAATGGCATTGAAGAAGGGATGCCTATTTTGATTCAAGACATCACTAAAGTTTTATTGTGGCTGCTGCTGTTCCCTATCCTTCTGCTGTTGTTGCTGCTGCTGATGATTGGTGGTTGCTGTTGCAGTAGATGTCCTGTGTCATGTGGTCATGCACAAAGAGGTACGAAAAAGAAATTGAATATCTTGACAGCACAGATCAAACTTGCCCCATAGAGCTTCATGCTCCTAGCCAGCAGGAAGTAGTCTAGTGATATCAACACCCCCTTTTCTTCTAGTTTTTTTTCTCTCCTACATGGTGTTGGGGGTTAGAAGCATAGAATAGTAGTAGAGTTGTTAGTAGAAATATGGAACCCACAAAGTAGCTGAAAGTTCAGTTACAGGTAGAGGTATGTGTTGCTGACCTACCACCAGCCTTGAGGGAAGAAGAGCTTCTTCTTCATCACCATGTGGTATCAGTACAGTTGTTTCTATTACACTGTGAACAGGCAGAAGCTGTAAAAAGCTGCAAAATGGATTTGTCTTCTTTACTTCCATGCTCACATTAGTCCACACCAACAAGATACCCTGGTGCAATATTGACACCAATCTTACTGGAGTAACCTAATACTAATTAGAATTAAGGCCCACTGTAGGAGATAAAATTTATGCCTGAAACTGAAGGATCAGGGAAATCTGCAGAGGAGGAAGCAAAGGGATTGCAAGAGTCAAAAGAGATGGAAGAAACCAAAAAAGCAAGGACTTCTAGATAAAGCAGGACTGATGTACATACAAATGCAAAGAGAACGTGGCAACATGCAAAGGTCATGCATAAGACTTGTACAGGATTAAGCCAGTTGAGGTTCCAGTGCTGAGAGGAAAAGTATATATAAATGCCAATCCCTAATCCAGAAGGTATCTCTAATTGATAACCATTAACTTAGGAAATGTTAGTTTTTTTCTAATTGAATTTCACTGGACATACGGACCTCACTTACAGGCAGGTCTCATGTCCATCACTATATGGCCAACACAAAATAAATTTAATAATTTATTAAAGAAAGTATTGAAGAAGAAAACCAATAGTAAATGCAAGATAGATGGATGGATGGATAGATAGTTATATAGATGATAGATAGATAGACAGACAGATAGATGGATAGATAGGTAGATAGATAGATAGATAGATAGATAGATAGATAGATAGATAGATAGATA
>NW_021620929.1:7522598-7532782 GCF_004785775.1 Grammomys surdaster
ATAGATAGATAGATAGATAGATAGATAGATAGATAGATAGATAGATACTACGTGTAAGTTCATACCTTAGAATATGAACATGTTTATTAGTATATGTCACAATAGTTAGTTCTCTTAACATTTATAGATACATACATGGAATTATATATAGTAAAAGTTATGGAGGAAGGGATGTCTAAGAAAGTAAGACTGTTCTAAGGCAAAGATAACCATTCATCTTCTGTGTTGTTTATATATTAAAGAATTTTTAAAGTTGTAGTATTTTCAAGTTATTTAAATGATGTTAACCCTGACAGTTTCATAACTTTTACCCCAGTAGTCCTGTAGTACAACTTCAGTACTCTCACAGTCTACATAATTTCACTGCATGTGTTGTGCATAGGTTGAACCTCCTTAAAGCCTATTTCTTCATTATATTCCTCCTGATACTCAGATGATTACAGAAACTTCTACTATTTCCAACTCCTGCCCAGTTTATCCAAACTCTGATGAAGATTTGGATTGTCATCTCTCAAACTGTAGTATTTTGTTTCTCTCTGTACTTTATGTATGTATCTTAATCATTGTCCCTCAACATTACACTGATTCACACCAAATCAATACACTTGCTGTGCCAAATCATACATTAAGATTACTGTTGATTCTGTGATTACTGTAATTCTTTCAAATAAAATAGTCCATGAACTCCATTTCAGCACTTCATGTCATTCACTTCCTTTAAACTACTACTTCTTTGCAAATTAAAAGATTCAAACCCAGCCTTATTCATTGATCCATTTCTGAGAATACTCATTGTAGGAAAGAGGGATTTAGTGATAAGGATATTTGTGGAAACCATGTTTGTAAAAGAAAATATCTGGATGAGGTAGTAAAATCATAGAATACCAAAATAAAAAAAAATGACACTAACATCATGTTGTAGAAGGTGATATAAACTCACATAAAAACTAATGCTTATCCTTAAACTGGAAAAAAACAGACTTCAAAACACAGTAATTGTTAAATTGATGGAGTTGTATATTCTGCAGAACTGCAGATATATAATTTGTAAGGAAATGTTGTAATTAGTTTCACAGGGTGGTTTCTTAGAATATTCTTCATGAATGAATGATGGTATCACTGCCAAGGCCAATTTGTAAAAAGCAATTTAAAGATACTTTAAAGCGAAGAAAGGAAGTCGGGTGGTGCATGCTGTTCAGTTGAGTGGTTTATGTACAAAACACAACTTGTGTTTGTAATTGGCAGGCCACACTCTTCATGGAAGTGTCACTAAGTTTGGTCCTCTTAGTCTGAACATTGCGTCGATTATTGATTACTGTCATCTGTGAGTTAGAAAATAGATTTCCTTATGCTTCTGGTGTACAGTATGCCTTGTTGCCAGTTAAATGTAAACAGTACAATTTACATGCCATTTATAATAGCATATAAAATGTTAAAATATGAATCCAAGTGATGCTAAGCCAATAGTATTTTGCAAACTTTGTTGTTGTTTTGTAGGAAAAAATGTGTAATAAAGCACTAACATGACTGGTCTCTTTTCCACTGGTGGTGTTGATGTTTCAAAGTTATATACAGTAAAATACAAGAAGGGATTTCTGTTGGATCTGGGAATTTTTATTTCCTTGATACAAGGGATAGGTGCAGCAAGTTCCTTCTCTTTCAACTTCTTTCTTTCCTTGAACATGGATATAAAGCCTAAAGCGTTTAAAGCAGTCACAAGAGAGGTGCCAAGGGGACTACAGATATTAAACAGAGATTTGCCCATGTAATTTAAAGTATTAAAAATTATAAAAGT
The DNA here is from genome assembly GCF_004785775.1 of Grammomys surdaster. Lineage (NCBI taxonomy): Eukaryota > Metazoa > Chordata > Mammalia > Rodentia > Muridae > Grammomys > Grammomys surdaster. The sequence continues at coordinate 7,524,394 of NW_021620929.1, forward strand.
GCCTCAAAGGAAGTGTAGGGTCTCCAAATGGTGTCAAATCATTTGATCTAGTAAATAATAAATATATTTAGTTAATTAAATAATGTGGGTGAGTATATTCTCATGGTAAACGTGAAAACAATATGAAAGTATATTTAGAGAAATACAAAGCATTAAACTGTCCCAACCAAAGTGAAAACTCCTGTCAAAGGGAATCAGTATAAGTAGTATACTATTTAATTTTAAATTTGTCTGTTTAGTTTCTGTAAACATAATCCTGAATATGCATATAGAACTATAGTCATATGGTTTCATTTTATATTGTTTAAGCAGAAATGATGGTATATGTCCTATTTATCAACATTGTTTTATCACTTATGAATGATCTCTCACATGTGTTCATACAGTGTTTCTTTAGTTTAATTTGATATTTTATAAGCCATAGTGTGGTGTCAGTGTATATTTAAATATATTTGATTGGAGGGAATATAGGGACTACTCAGTTTTGCTATTAAAATGCTGCTATATTATAATTTCAAATGCATGAGCTTTCATGCATATGTGTAAAATTGTGTGTAACTAAATGCATAGTAATAGAATTTTAGGTGGATGAGTAGATAAGTAAATTGTGATTTTTGGTAGTTACAGTCAAATTGTCTGCACATTTTTACTGGTAATAGAAACTATGTTTTTCTGGCAATTTAACTAAAATTAATACTGTCAAACATTTCTGGTTATATTCTGAAAAAAAATTAGTAAGCCAAATAATTCTTCATTTAATTTGCATGTCCTGATTACTCAAGTATCTTTTGATATTTTAATCAAAATTAATGTTTTATTCCTTTGTGCATCAGCATCATCACTGTTTGTCGTTTTCCCCGTGTGATAGTTTGTGTCTGTATTTATTAGCACGTCTACGTGTTTCTATGATGCAGGGGCATGCCTGTCTGCATACTTATGGAGTGCAGAAGCCAGAGTCTCACCCAACCATTGCTTTTCAGTTCAACTTTCTCAGGAAACACCTAGATGATTTAGTTGTTCTCCTCTCTCTCTCTCTCTCCCTCTCTCTCTCTCTCTCTCTCTCTCCCTCTCTCTCTCTCTCTCTCTCTCTCTCTCTCTCACTCATTTTAATTTTTGCTATTTGTGACAGAGTCAGAGTATTTCACAAGTACTTGATGCTTGCCTGTTAGGGTAAGGTACCTGTCTAGTTACCCCAGGGATCATCAGGTCCTGTGTCTGCTTCCCAGCATTGAGATTTAAATTTGAGTCAGCATGTCCAAGTTTTTACATAGGCTCTGGCAATCAAATCCAGCTAACCATGTTTCCAGAACAAACAACTTATTCACTAAACCGGCTTTCCAGACCCGTATTGTCTGTTTCCTAGATGGAAATACATATTTCATCTATTTGTAGCTTAAATGTTATATTTATTTATTTACTCATTTCTCATTAAGTCTTTAAATTGAAAATAGCTTATTGATTTTAACAAGTTTTTGGGTCCTTTGTCAGCTTAAGCAGCCTTGTTCTTCTGACTAACTTCCTGATTATTTATTCAAAACTTCTTCCACAAGATTTGGTACCTTTATTCCTCATATTTTAGGTATCTGTGGAATATGTTGTTCATATTATTAACTGAAAATTCTAACTTTGTTTTGTAACTACATTTCCAATGCAATTCTGCATTATTTTTTAAAGCCTATGAAAATTTTTAAGTCCATGGAACATTATTTTTTTCTTTATTGCCTCATGTGCATTTGCCATGTCATTATTAAGTATTTATGAGATCCAGAAAATTATAATTAATGAGACAACATACTTTTAGGTCATCATCATACATCAGTATTGAATAAATTTTATGAAGAAATAGTGAACAATGATCAAGCTGGATAGAAGTGTATTTGGTTTTATAATTACTCTCATCTCTTCTGAAGATGTTGTTCTTTTGTTGAATGTGTTTGTGTCCTTAAAGTGTAGATAGAATTGTCAATGTTTTTAAGTTTTGCACTAGGACTTTAACTTTCATTTTCTGAAATATTCTTGTATTGATATCTTTCCACAGATGTTTATGGTACTTTGACATAAAAATTCTCTTATAGAGAGACATATTAATTGTTCCTTTGTGTTTTATATATCTCATTCTGTGTATTTTTGGTCTTTCGAATAGCTACATGTATATTTTTAATCTGAATTCCTGATTGTTTTACAGAATGACTGTATGTGGTAAGAATTTTTAGTAATGCTACTGAACCTTTTCTTCTTTTTGACTTTTGACTCTCATGTGTCTGAGTGTAGAGTTTTTAAGCATCATTCCTTTGTCATTCAGTGTTCAGAGGGTCTCAGCTGTGATGCACAGTGTTATTCGTTGTGGTGCATTATTTTTTAATTTTAAGAAGTAAAATTTCTCATCTGCCCAAGTTTAATGTTGCTTCTGTAAACCACAATGTAATGTCCTGTGAGGTTCTGATTTCCAATATTGTATGGGACAGTTGTCATTCCTATATCCTAGGGAACAGTTGATCTTCCTTTTCTGTGAGTAGCTGTGACCAACTTCTATTGCCCCTTGCTGTGTTTCCCAGCATATGGATTACAGAATTGCCTTCATGCCCAGCTTTTATGTGTATGTGGACTCAAGCTTGAGTACAGCAAGCACATTGCTAACTGGGCCACCTCTACATGTGCTTCCTGGTTTTTAACTGTGTCAATATTTGTGCTTGAGATCTCATGTAGACTTCCTTTCAAGTACTTTTCCTATTTACTGAAAACTGATTTTGTTGAATATAAGTGTTTTATTACAGGCTGGTTATAAAATGGGACAGTACTTTGGAGGCCACTAAGTCCCAAACTACAAGTATTCTCATTTTATCCTAGATGAAGATAGATTCAGTACAGAGAAAATAATATTCTGTTGTTTAGTTTGAAATGGAAAGAAACTGAGGCTTCAATCCAGCCAGCTGGACTTAGCAGGAATATTTTCTACAAACATGCTAACAGTAGCCAGAGACACTTGTATTGCTCTTCATATCCATTTTCTCAGAGGACATAGACTCAGTCAAAACTGCCATAAGAGTCATTTTGAGGATTAGGATTTTGGAGTCATGGATGCATGCCTATTTTAGAAAGTGAACACCAAACATTTCCCATATTACTTCAGCAGCCAACTGGTGATAAGAAACAGATCTCCACTCAAGCACGATTAGTTTTTTTTTTTTCCAGGTTAGCTGTGAGAGTTAAAGTCACTATATGTAAAATACTAAAATTAGTATTTGGTGCCTATTGCTTGCTCATAGAGTGATCATTTACCTTATTACTATTTCATTGGATTGGCTATAATGTTATGAACACTTCTTTTAAAAGATATTAACATTTAGGAACATTAATTAGTTCTAAGTTTGAATAGAGGGAACATTTTTTGCAGGAAAATGAGGACATGGTACAGCTCCATTTTACTGACTTTTATGACCAAGGTTGGTCTCTTACAGGAACTACAGCTCAGTGAAACCTTTAAACTGTACAAGCTTAAGAATGTGGAAGAGACAATAATAATGCAATTCCTGCTTCTCAGCCTCGATCCTGCACACCATCTCATCTAGATGCAAATACAGGTGATTGACAATACTGTTTCTAGCTCAGATTTTGTAAACGTGTTTGTGATTGATCAAACAAGCTGTTTCTTGCCACATAAAGGAATTCACAGTTTACATAACAGCTTTGGATATCTCCTTGAGAGAGCTGGAGAGAAGCTGCTCACAAGGCAATGACTTATACAGACAACCACAGAGACAGCCATTTTATTGGGAATACAGATGCATTTTCTTTACAATCATTTTGAAATTTCTAATTTTTTTTTACTGGCAAGGGTCAGTTTAGGAGTCTGAAGAAGAGATTCAGTGTCTTGATAGAACTGATTCCTTTCTTCCATGGTTGATTTGAGTCATTTTTCTACAGTAAACAAAATAAATAGGCCAATAGTTCAGATGGCTTGGCATGAGAGCATCGTACTGTCTAAACTAGACTAATCGGTTAGCTTCTAATCCATTTTATGAGTTTAATGTATAGAATCATTTGAAAATATCAATTGGATTTCCAATTTGCCAGATTCTTTTTTTTCTGAATCTCATCATTTTGATTCTACTAAGCACTTAAAAATGAGTAAGATAAAGTACAATAATTTTAGAATGCAGACAGTATACGTAAATCACCTACTTTAGAGAGCACATGTATCTCTTTATTTCCCCCAATAATGAACTAGAAAAACAACAAAACCATTTTTAAACATCAAAGAACAAAAGATTCTGGGCTGCTTCTGTTCACTGGAGCTATAGGCAGATGCCAAGAATGAGAGTTTCATTCACCTATTTAAAAACTGCATGACTTTAGGCAACTTTTGTAAACCCTCTCTGCCAATTTCTCTCCCAGTCTGTGAAGCACAGATAACAATACCAGTCACTCCACAGGGCTAGGGGGAGCAGAAAAGGTACACAAAGCACATGAGCAAAGTGAAAAGAATGAGGGCTGAGTAAATGTTAGGTATGATAATTTTGCTTGTATGCATTAAGCTCTGTTCATTTCCACATTTTACAGTAAGAATAATGGACACGTTTGACACATGTTAAGCAGATTTTGTTTTGACAAATACTTAAACCTGGCAAGGAAATATCACCCAAAAAGATGGATTTGGTTTTCTGTCTATTTTTGTTCACCTCTAAGCCAGTGTAATGTAGAGAGCTAAAGAAGAAAACAACCCTTTTAATTTGGTTTTCAGGTTTAATCAAGTCTATGAAAATTAGGTCAGCCTTTTGGAAAGAGAAGGTATGGCTAAGGCAAGTAAACAATTGATTAGCAAGTCAATAGAAACATCAGCTCTTTTATTGTATGATCTTTTTAATTGCAAGTTAAGGTAGACATGATCAAAGACAGGTAGAATTTAGGATCAGAAATTTTTCTTATCCTTAATTATAATAGAGAAACACGCATTCTACCTCACTTGTCATCAGAAACAGGAAAACTGTGCTTCAAATTCAGTTCATGTTGATTGGAGCCTTTGATTTTGATTATGTTCTTTCTGTTGTTTTCACTCTTTCCAAATAGAATTACTGAGTACTGAAGCTATAAGAAGGGCTAATGATTTTGTCTACATCCACTGACTGCATAAAAAGTCAGGCATATAAATAATTTCTTTTCTATGTTTTTTTTTAAATTTTTAAACAGTTATGTGTGAATAGCTGGTGTTCTGTAGAATTTGATGGACTGTATTTCATAGTATCTTGATAGCAGAAACTCATATTTGATCTTCTTAAATTTTCTTTGTCAGGAATATTTATTATTGATAGATGATAACTAGCTTCTTCATTATAGTTTTAAGACTTGAATTTGTGGCAACAGAGCCTAAAACCTGTCAGGATGATTTATACCAAATCACTATACTAACTGCATTTGCCACCGAGACCATCAAAACCAATTGAGTCTGAGGGGTAGGGTGAAACAGAAAGGAGGTTTCTCTTATACATAAGTTTATGACTTACCACTTCTTTAAAATTTAATCTTTACAACATGAACATGAGTATTATAGAGTCATTTACAACATATATTGTAATTATTTCATCAAAATTATATACATTTTTTTAAAAAATGCAGGGGTTTGAGATATGGCTTAGCATTTTACGAATGTTGTTGCTCTGAAAGAAGTCTCTAGTTCAGTGCAAAAAACCTGTATGGTGGCTAACAATTGTAAATCTTAAGTTCCAGGATATCTGACACACTTTTCTTATTTCTAAAGACACCAGATACATAGGAGGCACACATACATACACTCAGGCAAAACACTCATTCAATCAGTTGTGGCATATGCCTTTTATTCTAGCACTCGGGAGACAGAGACAAGTAAATCTCTAGAAGTCAAGGCCACTTTTTTCTACAGAAAAAGTTGCAGAACTCCCAATGCTGTTACACAGAGAAACTCAATCTCAAACAACCAAAACTACCTCCAATTCTACTATTTCTATTCTAAATGTAGCATTACGGACATGCTAACTTAGTCCACTTGTAATTTTCCCAGGTGCTTCACAGTGGGAGTTTATGAACTTCATGAATATGCGATTCTTTGTCTATACCCTCAACTGATAAGAAACTAGTAAAATCAAGGAAGCTGGTTATAAGTTTTATTAAGGTGTTTTCACTTTGGGGACAACTGTATTAGGAATTCTACAGATAAAGTTCCCATTAAAATGAACAAAGATAATATAATACATAGGAAACATGTTTTAAATCCACCCAACCACTTAATCTTTGAAATTAGTTTACCAGCATAGAATCACTGACAAAATATTTGTTCAGAAATTTTTACTTAAGCTTTGGCAAAGCAATGACAATCTGAGATTTTTTTTAAGCATACACAATCCCTAGAACTCCAGCTTTCCTGATGCTTCAGGACAATTTCATTATTGACATCACTAGCCCATGACTCAAGATATCCTCATTCTTCTGTGACATCCAGAAACAAGTGAGTCTCACCTAGAGCAGCTGTCGCTATCATATCTTACCTCCTAGCAGTTCTATTCATGAAGCAAACTTGCTTGTTAATACAATTGAAGGTTGGGGAGCTTTCCATATCTAACCAACTTTCCTCACATGGAATGAAACAAAGGCATAAACCACAAGACAAAAAACATGAATGATGATTAAACACAATCATATCATTAACAACCCCAAACATAACACATCTATTCAAGCAGTTTAATGGAACACATGTATTTTTCAAAGTACAACTCTATAAAGTAGATTTATTCTTAATGACTATAAACAATGCATGTAGCATTCTACCATTAATACATAATAGGTATAGGTGCTGATATATAAACAGGTAGAAGGAGGGACTAGTGAGCTGATACTGCAGTGTCCTATGGATCCATGATAATTTTAACATTCACAAGAATAACAGTAGTTACTTTTGAGGAATAGAATCAACTGACTTTATGATGCATATATGACATTTATTTTTCCTGTTAAGTTATAGGAGTCCTTAACCTTCTACCATATGTACATATCTCTATTTCATAACTAGTGAAAATAAAACAATTGTATAATAAAATAGAATCCTTTTTAAAACGGTAAGAATTTCCCCCACTTTTAAAATTTATGTTTGGATGTTTTATTTCTGTGCATTACACACATACCTGTTTTCTAGAGTATGCAGAAGAAGGTTCAAGTCCTTTGAGACTGTGAAATGTCACTAGAGAAGGGTGTAAGATGTCATGTCAGTGTTAGAAGTAGTGAGTGTATCTTCTGAGCAACCACTATATCAGAGAATTTCTATAACCTTAAGTCAGGTTCTATGGAAGACCAGTCACTATGTTTAAACACTGACTCATTACTCTAGCATGCTTTCCCACACATATTTCCAAACACATGTTCTCAATAGAAACGAGGAAAACAAAGTATGAGTAAAAATGGCCCAGAATAATCTCAGGCATTCTCGAGTACTGATAGATTAGCAGAAGCTAGAGGCCTAGGACTAGAACAAAGACTCATTGCAATGAACATTTTCAAACAAAGAAGAGTGAACAAAATGGTATAATGTGGGACATACTGTGACACATTACAGCCTCCATTACAAGATGTTGGTCTTCTCTGTAGGAGAGGAAGATTGCAAGGGTAGATGGCAGCTACAAGGGGAGGGGGGAAAGAGTGGTATTGGGGTTAATGATGGGAAATTCATAAAGAGCCAATAAAACTTTTAAAAGGTAGAAATTACAAATATATGAGTGAATTCAATTGAATAACTAATAGAATAGCACTGGCATTTTTTCAAAACATATTTATATCAAGAGAATTGTATGACATAATAATAAAAATAAAGGATGATGTAGAATCAACACATTCTAAGATCTTAGCTTTATTTAGGATAGGATCAAAGTACTGCTTTAGGTTACTGAGTTTTAAATGAACTAAACATTACATTAACCAGAAGGGAATAGGAACAATTCAAAAATGCTGAACTTAAAAATATCAAATGATTCATAAATTTAATGTTAGGAGAGTAAACTATTGAAATGCGTGAACATGTTCGTGAAAGGTTCATACAATACTCACAGTTACTCTGTGTTACTTCATCATCAGTGGAAGAGATAATTTCTTAAAAGTTCATGTACAATATGCTGTGGTATAAGAATAAAAGAGCTGTGTGCTTATGTAAAATATTTCTCCCTAAAATACTGTTATGCTAAAAAAAAATCACAAAAGTGAAGTTTATAAATAGAACTAATCTTTGGAAAAAGATTAGAGATGAGTACAGTTGTCCTTTCTGAGTCTGACCATGGGCTACTCTACTATGTATAGAGAGTTGTAAAATTAGTTGGCATGAGAGAAAAAGAAAAGAAAAGAAAGGGAAGGGAAGGGAAGGGAAGGGAAGGGA
>NW_021620929.1:7532882-7560235 GCF_004785775.1 Grammomys surdaster
GGAAGGGAAGGGAAGGGAAGGGAAGGGAAGGGAAGGGAAGGAAAGGAAAGGAAAGGAAAGGAAAGGAAAGGAAAGGAAAGGAAAGGAAAGGAAAGGAAAGGAAAGGAAAGGAAAGGAAAGAAACTTCTATTTGGTGTTTTAGGGCTGAGTAAAAGAGCAGGTTTTCCCTTAGGAGACAGAACTTGTCAAGGTAAATAGAACATTCCTCATGATAGAGACTGTTTGATTTGAATCTTCATGAGAAAGAATAAGGTGTATTCATAGTTGGATGGGATGGAGGTAGTTTGAATAAGAGATAATGTTTGAGAACATGATAAATATAATATTGAAAACCAAAAGTCAAATCTATCATTGGTTTTTAGACAGTGCCATTCACACATAGATGGTCGAACTGTAGACCTAAACACTGATAACCCTGAACCCAAATCTTTCATAGATAAAATTTAAAATAAATAAAAATTAAAAAAACATGCACCTCACTATCTTCCTTTAACAAAAAATATATGCAACCAACAAGAAAGTATTAAAGAAAGTGCTCAACTCTGAATAGCATAAGAACACAAAAATATAAACACAAACTGACTGACCTGCACGATAGAAAGCTTTCAAGCTTAGTCTAAAGACCGCAGTCACAGTTAAATAAATATAGCATCTGGTCCAGACAAACTACAGAAAACACTGTTTTAAGCTAGGAAGTCAGTGATACTCAACACTGCATTGCTGTAGGTGGAGAGTGAAGACACACAGAGACTGACCTGAGGGGCCTTCTCACAGGTGTGACAGGTGGGGGGGAGGGGCTTAAAAGACTTGAGCTTGCAGTTCATGTTTAGTAACAACTTTAAAATGAACCTAAGCTAGAAGTAATTTAAATTACTCTTAAATGAAGAAGAACATAAATGATAAAGGAGATTTGATTTGATTTGATTCTCAATCAACAAACATGAGACATCATTAAGGTGAGCTGGCACATGTGGAAAGCCTTCCAAAAATACTGATGGGGTACAAAGGAGTGTAAATCATTAGATAGACTGGGAACTTCCTCTTTTAAGACACATCGCACTAAGAATGTCATAAAAAATTTGCAGATTTAGCTCCGTATAGCGAAATCATCTCTATATTTTCCCATTCTTGGCAAGAAAGAGATGTGGCATTATACTTATATCAGGAATCTTATTTTGGCTGAGAAAGCCTGGTCTTGAATTGTGCTTGCCAAGAGAGTAAAATGATGCAAATACGCATCTAAATTATACATACATATGCATATCTCCATAACCACCTCCACACACCATGTTTGGTGATAAATAGACCAAAAGCTGGTACTGTGCTCTTTAGATCATCAAACGATTCTCAAGCAGGGCTCCAGATGCACTGTACTTCGGGAAAATATAAGCCCACGAACACAGTGGTGTGTTCTTCAGAACCCATTTAATCTGGGTTCAAAGGGATTTAAGGCTCTTGTACTGTTAGGACGTGAAGGATGAGAATACTCTGCCTATGACATGAGCCACAAATCTTGAGCATATGGAAAGGGCTGACCTGCTGCGCTCCACAAATGAGAAATTTGTCTCTCTGGGCTTTTTAGGAGGTGCGATGTGCAGAGATGCCGGGAAAGTACAGCTCTAACCAGCAAAGCCTGAAGTGCCGCACGGGTTATTCACAACACCTTGCAATTTAAGTTTGAGTCTGAATGTAATGTGCTGGGAAAGAGGTCAATTGAAGCGAACAGAGGGGAAAAGAGCCCACAGCTGTAACTTTTACCATCCAACATCTCAACCAGGCGTATTTCAAATGGGAGGCAGGAAAGGGTTAGAGGAAATGGTGTCATTTTCTTCCAAAGAAAACAAAATAAAAATATTATAGATTTGGCAGGCACCAGAATGAGTAAGCTTTTGAGCAATCATGAGCCTGCAGCAAAGGGATCTGGTTCCTACAAAAGAGGGCTAACTGATTTTATTTATTTATTTTTTTGCTAATAAAGTACACAAGACTCAAAGTCAAATGACAGGTGATGCTTAACTCACTCTTCTGTGTTTTCCTTTTCTCGGGATTTTTAAAGTTATGGGTGGTTTACGTTCTTTGTCTCTTTGTAAAGTCTGAGCGATGCTAGTCCTCTTAAATGGTGCAGTGTTTACATTAATAGCACCTGGAATTAACTTCATCAGGTGATACTTGTTGCCTTATTAGGTAACAGTGGAAATAATTTGGCCTTCTAATTGCTCTCAGGAAGAAGAGGAAGCACCTGCACTCTCAGTCAGTGCTCATCTCAAATGCAGCTTTATGGGAGTCTTCATAAATGCACCATTCTTAAGCCTCCTTGGATCAATAATTACAGTCTTTAAATTCCACTCCTTGGAAGGAGTACTCCTCCCCTTCTCATAAACTCATCTCTCATACATCCCTCTGAAATATATGTCTAAATGAAATAATGGGACAGCATAAACCTGTTTCTCTATTGGTGACACACAGGTCTGGCTTTCTGGATAGGGGATGAGGTGGAACAGGAAGACAGGACTGATGATAGTGATTAAAACACCAGTTTTGACAAGGCAATAACTATAAAATCTCACTGCCAGTAATAATCTCATACAACTGCAATACCAGTGCACCATATGTCAGCGCATAGCAATCTATTTCTCCGAATGTCACTTACTTAAGCAAGTTCTGAAGAACCTCTCATTATCTTTAAATAGGGGAAAAAAGACATATTTCCTTTGCTGTGCTGTATTCATCACTCAAGGTCTAGCCTTCGGTTGACTTAATTTATTTTCATAAGGAACAAAATGTAAATGTCAAGCTATTGGACCAGATCTGAAATTGACTAATTTTATTGATGGAGTTTGGATTATTTATTTCCCATCCTACATACTCGTAAAGATGTAGAATTGTTCTGTAACCGTGTTTATTTTAAATAACAAAGTGTCTGTGGAATGTGTTAAGAACTGCCCAAATCTCTCTAAACACACACAGACAAACACACATACCACACACACACACACACACACACACACACACACACACAAAATGTGTTTTTCCATGAATACAAGAATAACTCAGTTCCTACAGCTATTGGAACAGATGAGCTATCAAGACAACAGCTACAAGGCAAACCATCAATTAGGTAAAGAATCTGTAGGACTCAGTCATAAAGGTAACTTGACTTATAAATTATGCTGGAGGATGACAGTAGGGGAATCTTTTATATTACAGCTAAAAAATGAAGAATCCGCAAAGATTTCCAGGCTCTATATTGTCATCACAAAAACCACTGACAAAAGTGAGTTGAGAAGCTGGTGTGAAAGGGAAAGAATCATTTCCCATAGAAAATATTTATTGAAGATATCGTGTAGATGCCATTATATAGATTATGTAATAGCTTGAGTATTATCTTTTTGCCTTGGAATGCTTTGCTTTATTGTTGGTTTATATATCAGAAGCACAAATTATTGGGGAGGGGAGGGCTATGTGATTATTGTTTCTGTGACTCCGTTCTCCTGTCAAGTAAAAACACCAACTCAGATGCTACCATGATGCACTGAAGAAGGGGGAGTGAGAACCTGTTGAGACCATTTCCAGTGGATAGGCAGGACCCCATGTTCAGGGATGGGGTCACCCACCCACCTCAAAAATATTAATCCAGAATTCCTCCTGTCAAAATGAAATGTAGGGACAAAGAGTGAGCAGAAACTAAAGGAAAGGCCATCTAGAGGTTGCCCCACCTAGGGATCCATCCCATCTGCAGACACCAAACCCAGACACTATTGCTGATGCCAGAGAGTGCTTACTGCCAGGAGCTTGGTATAGCTGTCTGCTGAAAAGCTCTGTGAGAGCCTGACCAATACAGATACAGATAACTGCAGCCAAACAGTGGATGAGTTAGGGAAAGGATTGAAGAAGCTGAAGGGGTTGGCAACCACATAGAAACAATAACAATATCCACCAACCAGACCACCAAAGCTCCCAGGGACTAAACCACTAACCAAAGAGTACACATGGTGGGGGGCTCCAGCTGAATATGTAGTGGAGGATTACCTTGTCTGGCATCACTGGGAGGGGAGCCCCTTGGACCTATGGAGGCTCAATGATCCAGGGTACAGGAATCCTAGGTCATTGAGGTAGGAGTAGGTGGGTGAGTAGGGAAGCACCATCATAGAAGCAGGGGTATGAGGTAAGGGATAGGGGGCTTGTAAAGGAGAAACTGATAGTAATTGAAATGTAAATAAATAAAATAACCAATAAAAAATGAAAAAAGGAAAGTAACTGCAATTCAAGTGAAATATACCATTCACCCACTTAAAAACTTTCTTAGCATAGGTCCTGTGTCATGACAGTTGAAATGCACTTGGTTACTATTATTGTTGTGGTTTTATTATTTATAGCAATTAATAATGGTTTTTATCTAGGTGATACCATGCCATTTAAAGCCCTCTGAAAAATACAGACTCAGACAATAGTCACTTTAGGCCAGGAAGAAGAGTTGAGAATATGTGCAATACAACCTTACCCATGTCTGGCACAGAGTAAATTTAGCTACTTGTAATGAGAATAAAATCCTTTGTCAGATAAGACTTCTCATTAAAATAAAGGAATTAATCTGGCCAAGAAAAGGGAGTTTGCTTGTGTTTTTTTCAAGCTCTTTATATTCACAAATTCTATCAAACTCAATTCTGTTTTCCCTGACTACATCCAGATAATCTCCAACTGCACATATCTTATATGGAGCTTTCTCAGAATTTAATAGGAAGATCGCAAGCACTTATATTATGTCATCAAAATGGGTGTAAATGTTTCTGCTGAAGTATCAGGTAGAGTGTAATCAGAGTGTAAGGAAGAGACAGGCAGTATGTTCTTCCCTATGCACTCCAACAAGGTGGTATTTCAAACTTCTCAGCAGATGGGGGGAAAACACATGACAGCTTGTTAGAAAAGTCCCAGACTGTCAAGTCCATCACAGCTCCCTATTTTCTTTCTTCATTAATTCCCTACTCTTTGTCCTATTGTATAACTTAACAACTGTCTCCCCTGGCAACAAGAAACCCAATGACAACAGAAATAGATCTAGTTTTCACTCTCACTCTTTAGAGGATTGATCAGATCTTGGAGCCTAAGCCAAGAGGTTTCCTCAAATGAGAAGCCAACAGAACACTTTCGCCCACTCGGCAGGATAAGCATCATTTTCCAGTGAATCTCAATGAACTCTGGACACCTGCTCTTTTGTTTCAATGTTTGATGTTACAGGTAGAGAAGACATTCTAATGCTATGAGTGGTGTAGGTCCCAGTGTATATTCAAACAGATACACATCACCAAAGACTTAAGAGAAAGGGGTGGAAGAAGAAATGGTTTTAGACATAGGAATTAAAATGTGCATTCTTTAGTTTTTAAGCACATTAGTTACCCAAATCATATTTACCAAAGTACACACTAAATTGGTTTTTATATTCCTCTATCATTCACTCTTGTTCAGAGTGAGCCAGCAGTGTTCCTATGGAGATAATTCACACTGTTCACTTAGGGTCCTCTTCTAATTAATGATTAATGCCATCTCCTAATTACAGAGAGTAGCAGGTTCAATAATGTAAAGGATAGTTGGAATCGTTGAATTCCTGTGGCTTTCTTTTCTGTCAGTTACTAATTTGTAGGGCTAATACTCCATGTGAACTTACCTTGTTTGAACAGAGAAGAAAATCCCAAGACAGAAAAAATACAGGGGATTTGGAAAAGATATGCTAAGGTAATATGCAGCCTATCATGTGACAGACCAAGTGGACACGGGTAATTTTCCTGATAGATTTCTCAAAAGTTTGGATTATTATACTAATATTTGAGGGGGACTAAGAAGTAGGGATCTTGATGTTTGAGTTTCTTATAAAAGACTTACAAATCTCACAGGTTTCTCTCTGCTTAAGTCATTTCTACATCCCTGAGGAAGAGTGCTTGCTATCTGCTTTGCCAGACCCACCATGTCTATGATATTCTTTAGCATTCTAATACAATGGTATTTGATGTATCTGAGTGGCTTCAGGAAGCCTTTGATTCTGATTTCTCCAACTAATTAGTAAAATTCAATTATTGATTCTTTGTTTATTAACCCAAAAAAGTTTATACTGGTTTACTGTGCTGTTCCTGTTGCTGGGAAAACAAGAATTTGGGCATTTGTTTTCTCAAGGATTTCATCTATCTAGTGATGTCATTAAACATACTCCAGCAGGTCTTCATTTTCTTTGCATGGTACAGATTTCTTCAGCTTACAGAAATTCTGTCAAATCAGGTATGTTTATGTAGTTGCTGATGACTCAGGTTTAGAACAAATATACAAAGAATAAATCTTCTCATTGAAGAAGACCATTTTCAATATTTGCTACTTAGTTCCATGGTGTGATCAAGGTACTTGACCATAGACAAGTAAATGAAATAGGAGCTATGGTTCAGAGAAAAACAGCTGAGGTGCTATCCAAAGGTGAGGATGTGGAAGACAGACAGATAGAAATGACATTTACTAGGCTGAATATTGGAGAATCTTGATGCTCTCCTGTAGGTTTCATAAGAACAGCTTCGTGTAAGTATCTGTTCATCCCTGTGATAAGCTGGCACCTGTGGAAGGCACAGATGTTGAACAATGCCCTGGTAGTTCATCCAGAGCACCAACATTTGCATAGCATTAACTAAGAGTCATCACTTGGCCAAACTCTAAGCCCTTTTAAAAATCAGACCCAGACCTTAGGCTCCGTGTTTGCAGAGCAGTTTTAACAAATATCCCGAGTCTGCCGCGTGGAATTCTGTACCTTCCATTTCTTACTGCCCTTGATATTTGAACAACCTTTTCATGCCTGCCATCTTCTAGCTTGTTCGAACCACCCTGGCTTCTCTAAGCAGGAATCCTGTCATGTCATGTTCAAAAGAATCGCCATACTTCTAGCAGGCTTCCATTCCCTGCACATTGTCTCCTTTACACCTGCTTTTCAGATATTAGTGTCCCTGTTCCCTTGTTAGGATCAGTCTCTTTTTATAAAACCCTGTTCCAGTAGCTCTATGTTCATTCTTATTACCTTAACCAAGATACATTTCCTTTGAAAGAATGGTTTTTTTTTTAAATTAACTTTAAGAAATAATGATAAAGTCTCCAAAGAAGGGTAAAACTTAAACATCAGCAGCATCACTGGCTGGAAAGTAGGAAAAAATAAATAAGCAGGTTATTCTAATATTGAAAAGGCTGTCCTAATATTTGGACATTTAGTTAAGGTATTTTAGGTCTTTGTAACAAAGCTATTGTGAACACATCATATATAATTCTACTGCAAGTTTTCCATTATGTCCTAACTGTCTGTTACATATTGTTCATTATGTCTTTGTATATTTTTCTTAATTTCAACTTAATGTGCTTTTTATAATTAACTTAAATGTTCATCAACATTTACTTAAGAACATTTTCAAGGTATAAAGAGAACAGAGAAAGTATTAAGTGTGTTAATCTCTGTGACATTAATGCTAGATCCTTATTAATTCAGCTAAATCATGGCTGATTATTTCTTCATAGTGCTTTTGCAAGCAGATTTGGTTGATTTTGGTTATTGTGGTTTTTTGAATAGTTTATTCTACTACGTAATACTCCCACTATTTCTCCTATTTCCTGACATACTTTACACCAAATAGGATATCTAATATTTGAGCTGATTTGTTTCAAGAATTTTGTGTAAAGACATTAGAAACGTATATAGATTGTTCCTAGTAATGTTCAGCATCACTTATAATGAGTATTAAAGAGTTTCATTTAATGGATTATAATAAAAAATTGTAATTTTAATAAATAAAAAAGTGAGCATACAAACACTTTGAAGCTACATTTCTTAAGAAAAAAGAAACATTTACAATATCTGCATGGTACACATTAATTTTTAAGTAACTCTCATGTAAACATTTATGTCTATTGATATATGCATATAAAATAGGATATATAATTCTAATATGTATATTAGAATTATAACTATGGATATTTATATACTTAAGAACACAATTTTCTCAGTAATTTAATGAGGCTACAATATTGAAAATTCTCAGGATATATATTTTATGAACATATTTTGCCAAGTCTGCCTTAATTCTTACTTAATTGATAATAAAGTGAACACCCAATTGTTTTACATAATTTTGCAGGTAAGCATTTCCTAAATTACCAAATAACTTAAAAAATTTTGCTTGCATTTCTTTGTTTCCAAGATATTAAGAATCTTTATAGTTTGTTACTTCAGAAAATTTTCTAAGTGTATTTTGCAGAAGAGTCACTGAAAATAGTATTTTATACCAAAGCATCAGGAAAATTAAGGACAGTGCAGGTGTTTATTCAATGAATTGCCTTCTAGCTTTATTTTTAACAGAATGATCAAGAATGTTGATTATTTTACCTTCAATACTGCATCCACAATGCTAAAATGCCATTAAGTATGTTTTAGTCACTCAAAGAGTGTTGAATGATGGACTTTGGGCCAGTAAGAATGTGTTTTGTTTTGTGTATTTTCTTTGATGTTGCTGTTGTTATTCCTGTTTTAGTGGCTAGTCCTGTGCCAGGGTAGAATCTTCTGCATGGATGGCAAACAATGTAAGAGATTTTCTTTTTTTTTCCAATTTTCTTTTTTTTTTTTAAATAATTTATTTTTTCTCAAATCATAATTCATTCACACAGGGGTTATAAACACTCATAAACAGCATGAAATGACAGCATTTCCAGGCTGCAATAAAAGGTAACCCCTTAAATTGTCTCCCTCATTGCTGTCTAAAACGACCTAGGATTGTTTAAGGCCCAGGCTGCTGGTCAAACATTATTGTACATGGTTACAACTTCCTAGAATCTATGTTTTCACATTCTAATTCCCAAAGAATAAAGCTGGTCACCACGAGTATAAGAATATGTGTTTTAAACAAGGGTGCTATGCAGTTTGGGGCTGCCTATCAGTGGACTATATAAGAAAATCTGTATGTGTTTACCTTCAGGTACCACCTTTATGACTTTATCCTCAAGTGTTTCCCAGGGTCACATTTAATGGCACTCACTTGGCTTTAATAAATAGTGGGAAAATTGCTCATAGAAAATACTGGAATAAAACATTTATAACATGCTGAAGATATTCAAAACATTGCGTTATTAAATATGTCTTAACCTGTTTAAAAAACTCTATTGCTCTATCATTATCTGAGATGAAAACAAATTCTAAGATATAATACCTATAACAATTACCTTTGTTATATTTCTTCTTGGCCATAATCTTATAAGAATTAGTTTGTGAAAATTTCTAGGAAAGCTGTTTCAAAATCCACAAAATTGTACACTTTACTGGAATGGTGGTTTTAAGAAAAAAACCTATTGTGTTAATTCTCAAAGTTTTTTCTATATATATCAACTTTATGTCCCTTGGATCCTCAACCAAATTGGAAAGCTACTCTGCTATGCTGCAAAACAAATAGGTCATCTACACAATGTAAATTCATATAAAAAATTATTGCTCTGCTCTCCACATGGTCTTTCCTCCATCTCTCTGTGCATTTATAACGATACTAATAATATAAATTCTAAGTACTGTGCCAAATAGCATTGTGGAGTAATTTTTATAACTGATGGCTTCATAGAGACATGCATGGAGGAGGTGTGTTATACCTCAATAGCAAGATGTCTGTTTTGATTGTTGTTTCTCAGTTCCTGTCACTCCTTCTCCCTGCTTTTGTTCCTGCCTCTCTTTCCCTTTCCAGATCTACAAGTCCCTTCTTCATAAGCCATTCTTTGTTCCATCCAGATCTTGACAAACCATTCTTCTGTATGATAATTGAATCCTCAGACTGACGTATCATCCACTCCCACCCTCCCAAGAACAAAGCCACTATTCTGATACACCCTCCTCTTCACAAATGAAGGATGAATTCACTTTTTTTTTTTTTGGTTTCTGTCATTTCACTATATTAGAATCAGCTACAGTATTTGCCTGGCTTAATGCAATATAGTCAATTATGCTAGTATTTGTTTTTAAAGGAGAAGATATGAAGAGAAGGGCCTTAAAAGAAGGAATATCAAAATTAGGTAACAAAAAGAACAAACTTCTAAAACAAGTGAATTCCATTAGCACTGGGTTGTCACCTTATTATATTCTTTAAGCTACAGTGTCATAGAACAAAACAGACTTGCAACAAAAAAACAAAATGGATGCATATGTAAATAAAACAATACCCATTATAACAGCATAACCTTTTAGTGAAACAAAAACATATTCTTTCATCAGTTAAAACTTTTAACTAAGACTTTTAACAATATTGGGTTCTGCCAGATCACTTAGTGGATAAAAGCTCCTTCCCCCAACCTGGAAGGCCTGGGACGTATGAGGAAGGGAAAGAACAGGAAAATACACACACACACCCACACACACACACACACACACACACCCACACACACACAAAATCAGATCATTTTTTAAAAACTAAATTATGCAAAGCTAAAGTAAGAAGAAGCATTTCTTTAATTTGTGTCTTTAGAAACTTTTCATCTCGTTTGAAAATACGCTCGTGTGTAGCTCTAAGCTATAGTGCCGCACTGACACATATTACATTTCTTTCTTCCTTCTTCAAACTCTAGTCAAAAACGGTATGCTTCTTTTTATATGTCAAGGTTCTCAATAAAATAAAAATAAGTTTTAAAACTTTCTGAATGTTTTTTTTTGTTTTTTTTTGTTTTTGTTTTTGTTTTTGTTTTTTTTTTTTTGCATGTGAGTGTTGATCATCCCTTATGTTGCTATAATTTCTTGTCAGTTTTAAATGAATTCGGCTTCTGAGAAGACAGCACCTGAGTTGAGGAAACATTTCCGTAATATTGGCATATAATACACTCTATGTGGCATTATTCATTGATGATTTACGGAAGGCCCAGCTCACTCTGGACATACCACTCCCAGCAGGTGGTCTGAATTTTATAAGGAATAGCAGCTATGGGGAGCAAGACAGTGAGCAGCATCCCTTGATGGTTTTTTCCTTCAGTTCCTACCTCCAGGTACAATTTTGAGTACAAGCCGGTCTCTCCTCAATGATGTGTTGCAACTTAACCTATACCCCAATAAATCATTTCCTCCCATAGTTCCTTTTGGTCACAGTGTTTATCAAAGCAAAAAGAAAGCAAGCTCGGATACCCTGTCTCCAGTTCACACGTGCTGAGATTACAGGGTTTGTATCATCTTAACTCATTTTACATCAATTTTATTTTAAACAATTGAGGTTGAAAAAACACAAATAGGAGAATATCAGGGTACATACCACTAAGAAGAATCTTTATTATAAATACATTGAATAGTGACCAAACACTTTCTTCTTAGATTCAGACATAAACATTAATTTTTCACAGGGTAGTCAGGTTTTTAAGAAGACAATTTGAATAGGAAAATTTGCCCCTTGAGCCTTCATTTAGACTTTCTATCAAGCAGTGTCAGAAACAGAGAATTTTACCTAATTACTAGATTGCACATCCTGGTATATATTTATCAACAGTCCAAATGCTCCTTCTTTTTTTCTCTTTTAAAAGTACATAGTAATTTAAATGCAAAAATATGTTGATCTGCATTATCTTTCAAAGTTTTCATGTCAATTTGGGTTGCAGGAATAATCATTTGGCTGTCAGCAATGAATCTGCTTACAATAGGAATCCATTACAGGAATATTTTAACGCAACACAACCTTTACACCCCACATCAGACTAAAGCAGGCATGGCTCTGAATCCTGTGTAATAATGATTTTGTTGGTGTAGACAATTGCCAGCTATATTTTGTAAACATAAAAAGGCCTTAGTATGATATGTTGAAAAGCATCTATGAAACTTCCAGAAGAAAATTTGAAAATGAAAGGGTAAACTGAAGAGGTTTTCCCAAATTACTAGACATGTTCATTTGAAGAGGCAGAGGAGGCATTGCAGGATGAAACTATGAAGTTGAAGGGTTTTAATCAATCCAGGAGAAGTGGGGCCTCAAACTGCTGAAAGTGGTTCTGCTGTGCATCTCCTGCAGTAATTGTTATTTTAATTGGCTGAAGTACACTATAAGGCCCTGGGGCCAGTGATGAAATTATGGAGGTAAGCAGCTTTTTTTCTTCCCTTCAGGAAAGATACCCACTAGAAAGCTACACCTTTGATTATTATTTTTTTTAAGGAATATTGTGACTCATTCTATACACCTTGTTCTATCATACTACATGCAAGACTTATTTTCTTGTTATTAGACAGAAAAGTTCCTTTTGGACAGGGTTTTCTTTCTAATGAGGAATCTCATCCCTACTAACAATGGTATCTAAACTGCAGCGCTTGCCTTTACAACTTGGCCAAGACTAGAGAACTTCCAGCTTTTGGAGTTTTGTTAGGAATCCTAATTAACAAAAAAGATGGGTATTACAAACAACTGTGGATATGTATTTAGAAATTGGAATGAATTGAGCAGTCGAAACGGCTCAGAGTGTGTGAATACTTGCCAACACCTGATTTTGAGAATGAGGCCCAAAAGGAGAGAGAACAGTACATAAGTTGTCCTCTGACCATCGCTTGCATGCAATGGCATGTATCAACCTGCACAACTATACAAACATCCATGCTCACCCATACATACAAATGCACGATGCTTTTAATTGAAATAATTTATTTCATTATACACTCAACTATGTCTGTTCTAACACCATGCAGTCATGGACTCTGGGTTCAGACTTTATGCACCTGAAGTTTAAAATTAAGGTAATGGGATGCATCTCAAATTTTATGAACTGTTAGAAACAATAAGTGTGCTGTTTAAGGAATCCAATTAGTTTACTTGGGTGTGGGCTGAACTTCAGTTTAAGGGTGTAGAGCAAGAATCTTGCTCAGAATGAAATGTGTTAGCTCAGACTGTGAAAGACTGAAAACTGCTGTGATAAAACCCCCGATCTGACTAATGCATTCCAGAGAAAGCAGAAGTGAGAGGGAACAGAAAAATCACTCTAATGACATAAATCTTGTAAGAAGGAGAGATAGGTAAAACCCAAGAAGCAAAGGAATGCTGAATCATGTCAAGGCATATCTCCTTGATGAGTTAATTATATTTCTTTTAGTACACCTTCTAGGTGTTAAAGTGTATTTTGTGACCTACTACTTATAGTAAAAACTTACATATTTCTGTCTTAAATAAGCTTCCTCTGTGATTGAAACATTCCACCCAGCAAGAAAACTCATTAGAACAGAAAGTAAAAAACTCAGAACAGCTTCAGAAAGTCCCTGAAATTGACCAGATTCACTAGTGTTCTTCCACCCCAAGAGTAAACAATAAAATGTGATAGGTAATGTTTACTCTCAGACACGCCTAGTTCCCTGAACTACACAAAGACAAGTTACTCAGAAGGGTCTCAAACCTTCAGAAACAAATAGAGACCAGTCTAATTGCCTTAAGAAACAAAACCAGCTGAGCTGCCTGGAAGGGAATCAGAACAAGGGGAGCTACCAGGAAAGGACAGGCTTCATCCTACTGAGCTGCCTGCAGGCTGTGCAGGCGGCTCCAGGTTTTTTGTTGTGATGATACATGCTGGGGTCTGCTTTAGTGGTGCAGTTTCTCTGAAGCATTTTTCTTCTCTTAGTAACCCTTCACCTCTAATCCTATATGTAAGTCCAGTAAAACCTGTTAGTTCAACAAGTTGGGCTTTGAACTATTGTCAGTTTCCTATCTGTGGTAAGTAAATTGTGTGTGTGTGTGTGTGTGTGTGTGTGTGCAATCTCTCCAAAATGTTTGTCACATAACACTATTAATACTGAAAAGTCTCCAGTTCTAAATGTTATATACTATATCAAGGTTTGATAAACAAATAATATGCTCATGCTGTTAAATTCTGCAGTCTCAAGCTCCATGACTTGACACAGTGGGCCTAAATGACACTGAAATGTCACTCAATTTTCCTGATTTATCCTGTAAAAGCCTTTCAACTGTCTCCTGTGCAGCAGCTTTTCATAAAGACATGAATATGTTTGTCCCTCCACCTCCTTGGGTGTTCTTGTACATCCTGAAGCCTTACTTTCCCATCCGATAGACTCTCAGTTTCATTTCTTTCAAAGATTGTAGAACTCTAACTTCTGGCAATTTTCAAATGTTTCAGGAAATATCCAAAAAGGGGTGACTATGGAAAACATGAACATTGGCGCAGGAAAGCAGCTACACCTGTAACATGGATAAACTCAGGAACAAAGCTTTCCTGGGATCTGGAACATGAATAGAAACAACCTACTTAACCTTTGGTTAGAGTGAGTTTGTCTCCCTTAAGGAAACAATATGACAGTAGTAAATAAGGACTGTTGCTATCTATTTAGCATGGGCTTAAATAAATACCTGGGTTTCCTGTTTCATAATGTGACTCTTCCATCCTTTTAAGGAAATCAGAATTTTGATATCCAAAGGGGTCAGTGATTAAAGCCATACAGTTGAACCAGTGGCTAGAATCACAGTATGCCATTTAAAGGGAGCTATCTTTGGAACGTGAAAAGATAAGAAATCACCTGTGGACTAAGAAATCACCTGTAGAAGACAGCCACAATAAGTACTCATTACTAATAAATTATTTTGATTAAGAGGGCTATGAGTACGTCCTCGCCTCAAGATGACATTTAAGCATGGGTTTACATTATAGAGATGAGCAAATCCTATGTCTATAAAATCTTATATGTGAGTTGATGGACCTACCTGTGATAAAGACCCTTTTTCTGATGACTGGAACCAAGATCCCCTGTAGACAAGGGTACTTAAACTTCTTCAGGATAACTGGCTGTTATTTTCTTATCTAAGTATTTTCACCTTTCAGTCCGTAATGACAATGTTCTTAGGACCTAGAAAGAGAGAAAAGGGGACATTTTTTTTTGTGAAAAGCCTGCTGAGTTACAGCAAAGTCACCTTGCACTTATTTCAGATCTGGTGTGCTCAGGAATATAAAACAGAAACTTCTTGTTCTAACAGTCAACTTGCAGACTATGGAGACAAGACAGCAAGGCCAAAACACGCTCAAGTTACACCAAAGGGAATAGAAAAAGGCATAGACTCACTGTAGGCAAGGACAGGCTGGGAGTCATTTTTGAGAATCTCTGCGACCAAGGAGGTTGCTACCTTTTTTGTTTAAGAAAGGACTGGTGGGTGTAAGGGGAGTGGAAGAAACTGAGCAATGCCACTGAATGTGTCTGTATGGAGGGCTAGCTCTATATAGTTACAGAGAGAGCTGAAGTGTTCTTTTCTTGAATTTACAGTGCATCTGGCCCAACATCAGATACACATAAGCATGGAGCTTCAGCACAATGGGAGAAATGTCACAGTGATGTTCAAGTCTGTGAGGAAGGTCACTCTCAATTTGGCAAAGGTTTAAAATGTTCAGATGTCCCATATGCCCTGTGGTGGGCTGAATAGAAAAGGCTCCCATAGGACTATAGGGTTTGGCACTATTAGGATGTATTACCATGTTAGAGGAAGTGTTATACCTGGGTGCTCTATAAGGTTTAAAATACTCAAGTCAGGCCTTCAATCACTTGTTCTTCCTACTGCTTGCCTGTCCAGATGTAGCATTTTCAGCTACCTTTCCAGTACCATATTGACCTGCATTTGACCATGCTTCTGCCATAATAATGCAGATAATGGGCTAAACATTTGAAACTGTAAGCCATACCAAAACACTGTTTTCCTTCATCAAGAGTTGCCATGATCGTGCATTTCTTCACAGCAATAGAAACGCTAAGAAACTTCCCAGTCAGAGAGCAGAAGTAACAATAGTGATTACTAAGCTAGAACATGACATCTAACTATTGAAAAGCGGTTCCAGGAAGGTGGAGTACAAGACCTTAAAGGATTCAATTCTGCAACATTGAGTGAACCAGCATCTTGTGTTTCTGCTTTATTAAGTAGAAGTTACCTTATTGTGCAAATCACAAGCAGATTGATAATCAAAGCAATGAATAGAAGAGAGGTAGATATTCCCTCTTGGATACTATAGGAATTTTACTGAAATATCTCAGTTAACTTATATTTAATTTGTATAAATCTATTTTTAAAGAGGCCAAGGAAGTGCTAGAGACCTCCCACCTCCAAATAATACAGGCTCTTGCTATCTCACTTGTTTGCATACCAGGTTTAAAAAAATATTTCTAACTGAACAAAGAACAGACTTGATTTGGGATCAGCTAAGCTGGCATGCTAATAAGATGGTCCATTTTCAAATGGACCAGTTTGTGTCCACAGAATAATATATATATATGAGATATATATGCACAAACATAAATATTCATACACATATGTGTGTATGTATTATCATTTTCCCTCTCTCTCCATTTTTACTATGCCATAAAACTAATCTGGCAAACCAGCATTTTTAGGAAGCTCTAATATGCTAATTTTTTGCAAAATAAGTTACTTCCATCTATTGAGCATATGCAATAGCCATTTTAAAATTATTTTTAAAAGAATTTCCTAGGAATAAAATCCATTGGATCTAAAATTTTAAGGATAGCCAATCAAATATATCAAGCTGTTTGTTGGTTTGAAAAGTTGATTTACACAATCTACTCCATAAATTGGGTATTTTACCTAACTTTCTACAAAAAGAGAGAAGAAAGAGAAGACATTGTTCACAGTATTTTGCATATGACAACTATTCAGCTGATAGTTCTACCATAGAGACGGGGAGGGAAGGGGAGAGAGAGGGAGGTAGTCCCTGAGTGGGTCTACTTCTCGCTCTGATGTTTAAGACATGGTATGAAATTGTCTTATTTTTTAAACAGAAGGAAGAAAGAAGTGTTAGGGTTGAGTTACTGCAGGAGTTGGACACGAGAAGACAGTGTGTGGGTCTCATTGCAGGATGAATTGCTGATTCCATTGGTAAGGTTTGTTCTCACAAAATAACTTTCTACATTAGTCTTATGCTGCTCATCCAACCTCTTGGGTTGTACTGAGTTACATGCCTTTCAATGCAAAGTGTTGGTATGAAAACATATATGCTGGAGTCATACAATAGCTCTGCATAACAGGAGCAAAAATAGTACAGTTCTAGAAATGCATGTACAAAGTTAGACATCACTCTTGAATCTTTAGATTATGGTAAGGCATAGAAATTGGTTTGCATTCTTTCATGCTTTTAAAGTCTGATTATATTATGCTAAATTTTAAATGTTATTACTAATCATCTGTTAAGTTAGAATGATATGCTATAGGATCTGTGTGTGAAAGAAAACTCTCCGCTTCTCTT
The DNA here is from genome assembly GCF_004785775.1 of Grammomys surdaster. NCBI lineage: Eukaryota > Metazoa > Chordata > Mammalia > Rodentia > Muridae > Grammomys > Grammomys surdaster. The sequence continues at coordinate 7,550,127 of NW_021620929.1, forward strand.
TGGATAAAAACAAGGGAATTAATTTAGTTCAACTATAGCATGCTTTTGAAAATTCTTCATTTATTGTTATAATTTTAGCAATCAGTATCACAAGCTTCTGCCCAAGTGTGCAGACATGATAGAAGAAAAAAAACCTGGTAAACTGTAATGTGCCAGAATGAAGAATAGCTGGTTTATGTTTGCTAATATTAAAAATATTTCTTTCACAAAAGGCCTTAAAGAATAAACACAATGTTCTGAGAAGATGGAGATGGCCAGATGTTTTCCTGATGTGATCAATGATAGGAATGATTCTGCTTCAAACACACCCAATAGAAGATAGAAAAATTGTGGGAAAGGTATGAGATGAATATTCTGTCCATTTAGAAAATAAATAGTTACAGAAATTCTGTGATATAGTGATTGGTGAGAGGATGCATTCACTACTTCTAAGAAACCATCACCCCTCTGTCATGGAAATGGAGATACAAACAGTTAACAAGAGTAACGACATGAGCAAGTTATCAAATAAATGACATACTGTAGAAGTATGTGTGAAGGTAAGAAATGGAGAGCCAAAGTACAGGGAGTACGTCAGGCAGCCATGGAGAGATTTATGGTGACAGTAGGGTTATAAGAAAATGTCAGCAATGGCTCTTTCAAGGCAAAAGAAACAGAAAAATGCAAAATTCCTCAAAATCAAGAAGGATCAGATTAGCTTTCAAAGCCAAGAAGTGGTGGCACATGCCTTTAATCCCAGCACTTGGGAGGCAGAGGCAGGCGGATTTCTGAGTTCAAGGCCAGCCTGGTCTACAGAGTGAGTTCCAGGACAGCCAGGGCTATACAGAGGAACCCTGTCTCGAAAAACCAAAAAAAAAAAAAAAAAAAAAAAAAAAAAAAAAAAAAAAAAAAAAAACCAAAAAAAAAACCAAAAAAAACCAAACCAAACCAAACAACAAAAACCCCAAAAACCAACCAACCAAACCAAACCAAACCAAACAAAACAAACAAAACAAAACAGATTCACTTTCAAAAATGACTAAGGATGATTCCATCCCGAAAAGCAAGAGTGTATGGGCAGGAAGACTGCAGCGGTAGCTACAAGACCCTGGATCCCCATAGCTCTGTGGTCGTAGCATACTATTCTATATACTATTCTATATTCCTCAAGAATCCATTTGCATTTTGTGTTGAAGAACTTTCTGACTATTGGAAGGTCAATTATGTTTGAACAATGCAAAAGATTTATGTGATAAATGAGAGGAATTCAGGGTAGGATAACAGGAGAGACACAATGGAGGACAGTTAAAACATCCAGCATGAGGTGGTATTGTTCTATTATTTAATGATAGAACTGAAAACTACTGGAACTGTTTTCAATGATCAGCGTTTCATAATGTACCATTACATATTTCCACCTCACATTTACCTTACTATTTATCATTTCTACCATATACTCGAGCACTTAATTACACACTGATTGGTATTTTCTGTTTTACAATATATTTTATTTCGCAACCCTACTGAGAATATCTTGAGGGCAAGGCCAGACAGATATATTTTTGTATTTTTCATGTTGTCCCGGATATTTTAAATGTAATGTAGTTTAGTGATGATAATTACTAATGCTAATTATATGCTATGGACGGCACTAACAGTTTTGAGTGCATAATTTAATTTAGTCCTTGAAACAAACCCATGCAGAAAGCTTTATTTTTAGTTTCTGGATAGAAAAACCTAAATTTCCCTAAACCAAATGACTTCTTCAGAATGTATTTATTTCGAAATATTATTACCGAAATGAAAGTGTTGCATCTGGTTAAGAAGCATATTAGGTAAGTTTTACAGAATTTATGTGAATAGTGTTTTTATGATACTATAGCCTTTTGGCCTCTTGGCTGTGGTTCTTTTCATTGTTTCAGAATCCTACCTCAATCTTCTCATATTGTTCAGAGCTATTCGCGACAATGTTTCATTAACTGGAAGGGTAATTTAATACATATCAAATAGTCTTCTGCCTCAGTTCCTTCTCCATCACTTAAGCACAATCATATTTCTTCCACCAATAAATCAAAAAGATCAAAGAACAAGATCAACAAGAGATGTGGCTGGTTCATTCTGTGTAGGTCCTAAGCATGAATAACTAGTAACAACCAGGCAGAAAAACAGTCAAGTAATTATTATGATGCAGATTATTACTGTAGCCCAATTATCTCCATAGATGCAGAAGTTAAAGAGAGACTGAGGAAAATGATAGGGAGAGGAAGGGAAAAAAGAACCAACAATACTAATGGGAGTTAGAAAAGAAAATAAAGACTGTCAGAGAACGTCACTGTTGGGAAAACTACAGAAGACACAGAAGGAAAACAAAATAAAAATAATTTGGATCCTACCCTGAGGCATCAAATATAAAACAAAAACAAAGGAGATATTTTAATTGGGCAAATAGACTCCAAATGTTTGCTGAACATGACTTCCCTCCTTCGAGCACAACTTCGAGGATGGCATGTCTGGCATTTTCTCACATTTCAGATTTCCTGATCAAAGTTTAAATTTCATAAGCAGGGAAGTCCAGTTTCCATTTCGATTCATGTTAAAAACGAATAACTCGGTCCTTCTTCCATTTAATCAGAGAATATTTAAATGAGTGGACATACCAATATGTATGGGAAAGATCCCCATTCTGCTGGCAAAGTAATTAGTAGTGAATAATAGTGAAAAGGGGAAAGCAGAGACAGAGCAAGCGGGCATGGCCACATTGATCTCTGGCCTTTTATGTAGATCTAAATGCGTAGTCTGTCAGTTCTTACACAAATTATTTATATTCTTGTTCACGCTTGATGATGAAACCCTCTCCATCCTCTACCATGCCATTTCTAATTTGGTGTGTATATCTTAGAGTGTATAAATGTATGTTATTCATAAATATAGAGCCCAACAGGCTGATTAATACGTGTGTTGATGAGCTCCATTTAGGATACAGACAACATAATTTTTCAGTGTTGGTTCTGTGTTATATAGAATGGACAAAGTTTCCCTGGGGCTTAAGCAAAATGCTCCTAACAACTCTATCAAATAAAAAGCAATAAGAAAATGCCATTAGACATCTATATATTTTGATGGAGGGGTAGAAACATGAATTGGACAAATGCTGTAAATTATCACTCACTATTGGTAAAGTGGGAAATGACAGCTTTTTACTTAAATAAAAATGCTTGAAAGTAATATTTAAATTCTGCCTTAATTCTTTAAAAATGTTGAGAATGCCTCACTTGCTGCCTCATTTGACACTCAAAATTCAATTTAGCCTGAGGCATTCTAATAACTGTAAAAGACCCTGAGAATACAGCAAGCCAACATTTAGTAAACATCAGATGGCCTCACAATTTGGGGCAAATTTACACAAATTTCATCTTTTCTTGTGTCTTTAAATAATCTTATTTGTAACATTTTTATTTGTCTTTAAGAGTTACTTTTTGGTAAAGATCTTTTCCCAATTTGTTGGTTGTCATTTTGTCCTATTGACAGTGTCCTTTGCCTTACAGAAACTTTGCAATTTTATGAAGTCCCATTTGTCAATTATCGATCTTAGAGCATATGCCATTGGAGTTCTGTTCAGGAACTTTTCCCCTGTGCCCAAGTATTCGAGGCTTTTCCCCACCTTCTCTTCTATTAGTTTCAGTGTATCTGGTTTTATGTGGAGGTCCTTTATCCACTTAGACTTGAGCTTTGTACAAGGGGATAAGAATGGATCAATTTTCATTCTTCTACATGTTGTCTTCCAGTTGAACCAGCACCATTTGTTGAAAATGCTGTCCTTTTTCCACTGGACAGTTTTAGCTCCTTTGTCAAAGATCAAGTGACCATAAGTGTGTGGGTTCATTTCTGGGTCTTCAATTCTATTCCATTGATCTTCCTGCCTGTCTCTGTACCAATACCAGGTAGTTTCAGTCTGGCGGTTCCTCAGAAAATTGGACATAGCATTACCCGAGGATCCAGCTATACCACTCCTAGGCATATACCCAGAAGATGCTCGAACATATAATAAGGACATATGCTCAACTATGTTCATAGCAGCCTTATTTATAATAGCCAGGAGCTGGAAAGAACCCAGATGTCCTTCAACTGAGGAATGGATTCAAAAAATGTGGTATATTTACACAATGGAGTATTACTCAGCTATTAAAAACAATGAATTCGAGAGGTTCCTAGGTAAATGGATGGAACTAGAAATTATCATCCTGAGTGAGGTAAGCCAATCACAAAAGAACACACATGGTATTCACTCACTGATTATTGGATATTAGCCTAGAACCTTGAAATGCCCAAGATGCAACTCACAGGCCACATGAAGCCCATAAAGAAGGAAGACCAAGTGAAGGTTGCTTCTTAGAAGGAGCAACAAAATACTCAAGGGAGCAAATATGGAGACAAAGTGAGGGACAGAAACTGAAGGAGGGGCCGTCTCAAGACCACTCCACCTGAGTATCTATCCCATGTGCAATCACCAAAGGTAGATGCTGATGTGGAAGACAGGAAGTGCATGCTGATAAGAGCCTGATATGGATATCTCCTCAGAGGCCTTCAAGAGTCAGACATATTCAGAGGCAGATGCTCACAACTAGCCATTGAACTGATCATGGGGTTCTCAATAGAGGAGTTAGAGTAAAGACTGAAGGAGAGCTGAAAGGGTTTGTGGCACCATGAGGAGAGCAACAATTCCAACCAACCACAGCTCCCAGGGTCTAAACCACCAGCCTGGGAGCACTTAGGGGGGGATCCAGGGCTTGAGCTGAATATGTAAAAGTGGAGAGCCCTGCTGGGCATAGGTGGAAGAAGAGAACCTTGACCTCATGAAGGCTGGATGCCCCAGGGGGTGGGAATTTTGAGGGTGGGGAGGTGGGAGTGGGGGGGTGTAGATAGAGGTTACATCCACAGAGAAGAAGGAGGAGGGGCGAGGGGATTGGGGGTTCCGAGGGGGTGGTGGGGGATGGGGTAAGGGGACAACATAGGAAATGTAAATAAATCATCCAATAAAAAAAAAGAGTTACTTTTTAATCACAGAATTTATTTACTCATTTGTCATTTAGAAAATTCCTCTCTAGGAACCATAAGACACTAGTGTTTTCTGTGTATAGTTTAAGAAATACTCACTTTAGATGTTTTGCCCTTCCCTGAATAAGGCAGTATTGTTAAGATCCTTTATCAGAGACTAAATATAATGCATAAATGAATTAGCTTAGACGCTGATGATGAAAGATGAAAGGCAACTATCCTCAGAGAAGTCACACAACCGAAGCACTTATACATTCCAACAAATCCTGTAAAACATCTATTTTTTGCTCCCATAGATCAAGCGGCTGCTTGTCCCCCATGTTCAGATATTCTGCATGCCTCATAAAAGTTCATAATTAAAAGAGTACATTGTCAAGCCAAGAAAACACATGGTAGCACATGGCTATCTGGATTCTAAACCCTGAATTACCTCTTACCACCTTTTTGACCTTTGGAGAGTAAGTTAATCTTTCTAAGCCATAAATTCCCATCTATAAAATGGGAGTAATTCCCATACCTATTGCATAAGATTGTGCTTTGTCTTTGAGTTTTATGTAGTCTCATACAAATATCCACACATAACGCTGGGGGATAGTAAATATATATATATATATATATGAAACATTATTTTGATATATTACATTATATATTTATCAGTGAGTATTAAATTGAGCATACATATTATTCTAAGTCATGTTAAAAAATGAACATAGAAAAATGGGAAAAATATCTTACCATACACCACATTTATATTCTAGAGAAACAAAAAGGGAAAGTAAAATGAACAAGCATGAAAGCATATGACAAAGGCAATTTGATGTGGAAATAAAAAGCCATGAAAACATGAACTATAAGAGAGAGAAGTTATAAATAGCATGTCCTTTCAGTGGGCTGGATTTGAGCCACTTTCTCAAAGGTCAAATTAAAGTGCAAAACTATGAATGGGTCTTGGACGCCCCCAGCAACTATGACCATCACAGAGATAATGGTTGGATATGGTGTTCATATAAGGAATAGAGGCAGGGCATGATGGAGAATAGCAGATAGAGGAGGTAGTTTGCCTTTTGTTTGCAGTACATTGGAAGTCCTCTGCAGGATTGAAAATGAGTAAGGCATCCCCCTGTCTGAAGACCTCGACTCAGTGCTTCTTTACTAGACTAGCATCCAGCATTAAAGTGTGACTTTGTGTCTTGTTTCTGCATTGACACAGTTGGGAAGTAAATGGATATTTGTCACTGACAGCTTTTATTACCTTATTTCCTGGCCACTAAGTGGATCTAGTTATATGTAAATAGACTTAGATTTTTCTCTCACTATATTTTACTCATCTGAATTACGGGTGATAATTACTCTTTAGTTTGTAGCCATAAACCCTGGAAAGGACCCCTGTGTGTACAAGCTATAGGCAGCTGCCTCTATTTTTATGATATGTGAGGTACTAAACTACATTTACATGATAAAGACTTTTAGTCTATCTTGGCATGTAAAATTCTTATGGCTAGATTTACTGCAGAGGGTTGCAGAATAACAGGATGCACACACACACTGAGAGAGAGAGAGAGAGAGAGAGAGAGAGAGAGAGAGAGAGAGAGAGAATACTGAGGTGATATAAAACACAATCAGAGGATAGGATTCAGAATGAGTCAGTGTAAGAATGGGTGGCATTTGTCAGACAAGTCCTCAACCAGTGACAAAGTCCCATGAAAAGCAGCCCTATAGTTGAATACAGCTTTTAACAGACTTCCTTCATATACATGTGATTTCAACCAGTAGATAAGTGGTCAATATTTTTGCTTTTCAAACTATCTTTCTAAACAGGTTTGTTTTTCCTGTTGTGTCTTAGTGGGATCTATAGTTTCCATGACTTACTTTTTTATCTCTATCTAAATTTTCAATAAACTTTTCAAATTAAGCGAAGACTATGGGTAGTATCAAAAGAGGCACATAACTTTCAGATGGAATAGATTTACACCTTTGAATATGGACTCTTACAAACAAAACAACTGGATTTAATGTGAATGAATATCTGTTGTACGAATGTCTGTGACAACCAGAGCAATGATCCTGAATTATGCTGTTAATAATGTAGTTAATTGTAGATACAGTGTTTTCGGATGATCTTTTGTTCCTCTGTGCCTACTTGATGCTTGACTGTGTGTTTCACTATTAAATTTGGACATAGTATTCTAGTTAGTTAGCCTATAACACATAATAGTCAAACATGCTGGGTTAGCCAGGGTTCTCTAGAGGAACAGAATTGATAAAATGAATACATACATATAAGCATGTGTGTATATTTATGTGCATATATAAGTACACATATAAAGAATTCTTTAAATAAATTTATCTTAAAATAGAACCTGAAGGTGGCTCCCACTTGAGAAGCTAGTTGCTCTATCCTTGAGCAAGGTGTCTCAACATTCAGTGTAGTTGCATAGTGACTGATTCAAGTTTGGGAGGCTCACAACATGCTGGTTGATTTTTTACAGGAGACTGAGTGTCACAATAGCCCAAATCTGGCACTGAAAACATCTAATGTTCTAGGAGAACTGCTGTCTATAGTCAAGGATGCAAGCCTGGAAACACTGACTCTGTTATGAGAAAGGGAATTAGCATTGGAAACAAAATTAATCAACTGGGCAGTTAAAGGGAGTTCCAGAGAGTGAAAGAAGACTTCCTCTGTTAGAAGATGTCCTAACACTACAGGTGGGCTTTGCATACCTAGTATAGCACTCAAAACAATTTTACAGGGGAAGCTACCTACTTGGGTGATTCCCATTTTTGTCAACTTTACATTTAAAGCAACCACCACACATGACAGATTTAAATAGATCTTAAGTTTGTACTTCCAGTAAAAATCTGGAAATAGAAAACTGTGTTTTGCATGGGAAATTAGGTTGGAGAGTCAATAAGGTCTTAAACTGGGTGGGTTAGGCTTTTATTAGGAGTAACATTAAATCGTAGTCTAAAAGATGACGAAACCAGGATTTTATTTCCAGTGTTTAGAGTCAAAAAACCAGAATGTATCTCCAAACTCCATGTTTCCAAATTCAATAATTAGTCATTTCCTCTTGTTCACCAGGATATTTAACAACCCTTTATTATTTCATACCCACTGACATCTAAATGACCATGTTGAAAAGGGCAAGGTAGCACTATTCATAAATATAACCGAGTTCTACCAAGACAGCAAGGAATTAGTTTTTGGCTTCTTGGTGAGGCCTACTTAGATGGATTAACTTAACTGACCAGTCTATACCTTAGCCATTTAAGGCACATGCTTGTGTACATTGTTGCGACTATTAAAACCTTCACATCCTTGGCATACCTTTTAACTTTAATTGCTAAAGACACTGATTTTGTAAAAGTCAGACCAATTATGTACATGTATGGTGTCAGTTTTCCCAAGACTACATTAAACTAAATATTGAATTTGCAAGGTCTTCATCATTTATTATTTATAGTTCTTAATTTGTTGAATTTATTAAAAATTGATAAGGATGCTTGGTGGTGAAATTCCCCACAGGTGTCAAATTGGATGACCTAACTGAGCCAATTACAAAACTGACAAATCTATTGTTACTTTATGACACAATTTGATTTTAACAGGGACTCATATTTTTAAGGACACTGAGACATTTTCTTTCAAGGAATAATGTTCTTCAATTTTAGAAAAATACTTTTTTTTCTTTTCAGAAAATTACTTTCTTCTGCTGCTTGTTAGCCTTTCTGTTCTTTCTCAGAATTTGATATCTCATTCTTTGACACTTTAGAAAGTGTTGGGAGAGAATTTCAAGTATTTAAAAAATATTTTTTTTAACAGATTTGCCTTTTATACAAAGTATCACACAGTTCATGGGGTACCCTGGGTGCTATCACATCTTTTGTCAGTGGAGCAAAATTTCATTCTTAAAGAATCTTTGTTCCCATTACCGAAACGATGGCTCCTGTATTGTTGCGATTAATGATAGCCTCCAGAGAAAGAGGAGAAACTGAGTGATCCTGTGGACTGATTAATCTGCTGGCTCACCTCTCCCCATATCAAAGACTCTCATGGGATCATAATGAAGACTTGTGGGGAAACATCTGACAGCTTCCTAAACAGTTCTTAGACTTCTACCACAAAACTTGTTTAATTTAACTTCGATGATCACAGATAATACAATTAAGTAACAACCACTCATGTAAAATAAAGTAGGCTTCATAGGATAACAAAGATGTTTCACACCAAATCCTCAACTGCAAAATCCATACAAACATCAACAAGTTACTTTCAAAGGAAAGGGGGATGGTAACCATGTTTTTCTTTTCTTTTTCTTAATTAGATAGTTTTTTATTTACATTTCAAATACTATCCCCTTTCCATGTCCTCCCACCCCCCAGAATTCGCCTATCCAATCCCCCCTTGCCTTGCTTTTATAAAGGTCTTCCTCCACCCAAACACCCATGCCTGCCTACTCATCCTGGCATTCCCCTACTTTGGGCCATTGAGCCTTCACAGAACCAAGGGCCTCTCCTCCCCTTGATGCCAGACAAGGCCTTCCTCTGCTGCATATGTGGCTAAAGCCATAGGTCCCTCCATGTGTATTGTTTGGTTGGTGGTTTAGTCCCTGGGAGCTCTGGGAGTTTTGATTGATTGATATTGGCATTTCCCTTAGTCTCTGCTCCACACTGTGTCTCCCTATGTCCTCCAGTGAGTATTTTTCCCTCTTCTAAGAAGGGCCGAAGTATCCACACTTTGGTCTTCTTTCTTCTTGAGCGTCATGTCATCTGTGAATTGTCACTTGCTCTTCCTATGGGGTTACAAATCCCTTCAAGCTCCTTCATTTCTTTTTCTCACTTCTCCATTGGGGACCCTGTGTATCTTGAGTATTCCAAGCTTTTGGTTTAATATCCACTTATCTGTGAGTGCAAACCATGTGTGTTCTTTTGTGACTGGGTTACCTCACTCAAGATGATATTTTCTAGTTCCCTCCAGTAATCTTTTTTCAATAAAACCAATTTTAATTTTACTCAGTTTTGGAGAAAAAGAAGGAGGAGGAGGAGGAGGAGGAGGAGGAGGAGGAGGAGGAAGA
>NW_021620929.1:7560335-7617487 GCF_004785775.1 Grammomys surdaster
AGAAGAAGAAGAAGAAGAAGAAGAAGAAGAAGAAGAAGAAGAAGAAGAAGAAGAAGAAGAAGAAGAAGAAGAAGAAGAAAATAGGAAGACTTTCCTACTGTGACTTCCTCCATCTGTTCATTTGTGCAGATTTTATTAGCTCAGTTCCACAGTCTAGTCACTTGGTGAAGATGCTCATGAAGCTAGGGGCCTGGCTTTTGAGAATGTTCCATAATCATCTATAATGAGGGATAAGCCTTCACACCTGTAGGTGTTCCTGAATGACAGAAGCATTCATAACTGAGAAATTCTGGATTCTGCCTATGTTGCTTCCTTCATAGTGATGCTTAAAAATAACCAAAAAGTAATATTCTAACAGAGAATACTTTTCTTTTTGATTAAAACAAAGCTTGCATGAGTATGGTTGACTGTGTGATTTTATTAATATTTACATTTTCTCAATACATTGGCATATCTTAACTCAATGTTTTTCTTAGCACTATTTTCATTAATTACATTGCTCTATCTTAAACACTATATTTAAAGACATAGCTAGAGTCTATGCTTTATTGTCAAATATGGGCAATATATTATATAATATCATCCCCACCCTTAGTATATGTAAACATTATACTAGGACAAAATGATGTAGAAGAAGTGAGGATGACTGAAAGTCATACAGAAAGAGGAACTGTGTTGGTGCACGTTTGAATTTCTTGCATTGATAATCAGGGTGAGTTCTGTGTAGGAATGATGGGCCAAGTCACAGATAGGTGCAGCTGACATTTGTTCAACATTGGACTCTATCACTGAGATATTGAAATCTTAAACTCTTTTGACCTAAGGCAGGCAGAATACTTTTTGTTCCATCCATTTCTACTACCCAGTTCATTCAATATCCAGTGATCAGGAATATAGCATTGCAGAGCACATGTTAACTGTCTCCTAAAGTAAAGGAATATTGTATAATTAAATTGACATACAACTGTAAACATGTCTGCATTATTTTAAAATAGTCTATGGATAATTTTGGCCAATAATGTATATATCAATAAAAAATATTATAAGACAGAAATTAAGAGGCCAGACTAGATATGCTTATAATTTCATATTTAGCCTTCAGTCATTCACATCCTTAAACTGGGTATAGTGACAACCATTGTTTTGGATGATTGATTCCTGTGATGTTACATTTGTGGATTTATGTTAAATTCTTAAAATTGTCTAATCATTAAACAGATGATCATCAAGAAATTTACAGGTTTTATTTTCTATCTATTATTATATATCAACATGAGCAATAAAACATGCTTTACCTTATACAAAAAGACAATAGATTGCTAACCCACATAATTACTTGTTGATGATAAAAAATGAAATAGAATAATAAAACAATTTAAATCACATATTAGTAGAAATTAAAGATGAACCTGAAACAATGTGAAAATAAATGAATATGCTAAGTGTTCTCTATAGAAACAAGAAATAAAAACATTATGGGAATTGCCACCATTTATTATATAAAATATAGAATTAACACTGCAAAGTGGTCAAGGCATAAGTGCAAGCTAGAATGCTCCTGAAGTTGGGAATGTTAATTCTAGGCTCGTTCATTTCTTTAAGGATGCCTGAAAGATCAAAAGTAAAGCTAACAAAAGTAAGTATTATCCAATAAAATTTATACTAAGATTATTCTTAACGCTCACATAAGATCTGAGAATTCTTCATGAAACAATTACTTCCTAGAGCTCATTCTCCCTCCTTCTCTCCATTCCCCCTCTCTGTGTGTCTGTGTGTTTCTGTGTGTATCTGTGTGTTTCTGTGTGTGTGTGTGTGTGTGTGTGTGTGTGTGCGTGCGTGCGTGCACAGGTATACATTACTCTGGAACCAGGATTAAAAGTGTTCCATTGTAAATGCCTGCGTTTTTCTCACTGTTTGATTGGAGAAGATACAGCATATTTATTATATTCATATCTAACTAGGAAATTTCTGAAAGAAAAGTGGGAGTGTCCTCTTATGTTTCCAGTGACCAAGTCATGACTGAATAGATGATTCAAGTGAGAGGTAAACCTGCTATTTACTTCTACACTGTTCTATTTGACAAATTATTCTATAGGAACAAGAAATATTTACTTGTTAAATTCACAAATCAGGACATTCATCACTCATCACTGAGTCATTTTTCATAGTAGTGACCTGTTTATTATAATGTTTTGTTAGTAGCATTTAATTCAGGAAAGCCTGTGACTCATGAGATAAGACTTCAGATGATGCAATAAAAGCTATGCTAAAATTAATATCCAGTACCTGCACTTTTATATTAGATTGGAGTCTCCAAGTTACAGGTGGGCAGTGCTCCAAATTTTGATGCAATATCAAATTATTAGGAATTTAAAAACGTGTGTTCATGAGTACATAACCAATGGTCATTCAGTAGCCAAAAATGTTTCTAAATTAACTTTAACATTCTATGTTACACATTTTAATAAAGAAAATACAATGGAATGCTTCTATTATTCTAGAATATAGTCTAGATTTTGTTGATGCTGATGTTTGTAGTTTGAGGCAAACATTCAATTAGATAAACAGATGTCAAAGTTTCTGTGATATTTGAAGAAAAAGTGAAAGTGACCTACCTAACTGCATGCCATATCAATATGTTACACTCATCAAATATATATGCATGCTTTACATATGTTACTTAAATTATATCTTATTTTAATTCTAACAGTTCCATATTTCATCTCACTGTGGAAGTGAACAAATGAAGTATGCTAATGCCTTAAACTATCTATCATAAATTATATATATCTGAGCTTTAAAATTTATTTATCTCTTTGTGTATATGTATATGTTTATTTGTGTCTGCATGTTTGAATATTTATTCATGTGGGAGTTCATGCAGAGTCCAGGGGGAGTGTCCTGGATGTCTCTCCTTATTATTCTCCCTGTCTTCCCATGAGGATCGATCTCTCCTTAAGTGTAAATATTTCCTCTGCAAACTCTAGCAGTCACCCTGTCTTCATCCATTTTGGAGCTGGAGGTACAGGCATGTGTAAGATGGCCAACTTTTGATATGGGTGCTGGGATCTAAATATCAGTTCTAATGACTGAGTCACAAGTACTCTCAGTATTTGAGGCATCTCTCTAGCTCCTATAGAGAAATTTAAACTCATTCATTCTATAGTTTACTTTCTGTATTTCATGATATCTCTTTTGTATTTGTATCAGTGTATGATTCTGCATATTTAAAATGTATAATTTGCTTCTGTATTCAAATTTTTCATCCTATTAAGTTACAAACATTGTCAAGGGTCAATAAAGGAGAAAATAAGAGCTGAACTGTTGAACCATCTGCTAGAATCCTTTACACTAACATCATCTTCTTCCTTCATGCCTGAGACTTTCTATTGGAAACACTGTACAATGATCTCTACAAAAATAACTGGTCTTCATCTGCAGGTTCTACATCAACAATTCAAACAAATTCAAAACAAATGCAGACGGAATGTATTTTAAAGAGGAATCTTCATCAAATATATACAGAATAGTTGTCTTACCATTGTTCTCTAAACAATGCTTTATGATTCTTGTTTATATATTATTTACAGTTTTTAGGTGTTATAACTCATCTAGATACTGATTAAAGAAATGGAGAACATATGTACTGGTGGCATGAAGGTACTATTCCAGTTTACACAGAGGAATTGTTTCTTGATGTATTTTGGTGTCAAGGGTGGAGACATCCTGCTTTTGTTAACACTTGAATATCATGAGAAGATGGTATTATTGTTGTTTTGGTTAAAACAGTTGCTGGAAATTGATCCAGTGAAGAAATTGTAATCTTTAACAGATAAATGACTGTCATTTCTACACCAGGATAGGTTGACCCCAGTGCTCACTTTTCTCAATTACTAAGTTATACCATTCTGCCATATCTTTGTCCTTGTGCAACATTCATTTTAAGTTCTGTTTCTTAGATCCTTCATTGGTTTCAAATGATGTTCATTCAAGAAATGATAAGATACATGATCACTTGTGGTAACTCCTGGGCTTTGCCCCTCCCTGTTTCATATAATTCCCTTCATCATACCCTCTGTAGAACAACACGGTTGTGTACTTCTACCCACATTTTCACTATTAGACTAAGGTATTGATGTTAAGCACTGTGTATTTCTTTGCTGAACATCGTTATAATTGAGCTCAATCATGCATAAATTATACCAAATTCATGAGAGATGATAATAAGCACCAATTTTATATCTTAACAGAGAATCTAATAAGTTTTGGATGAAGAAACCAAGAAATCTAAAACACCATCAACATTATGACACACACACACACACACACACACACACACACACACCGGGAAAGTTTTTGAGAACAGTAATGATTAATGTAAAGTTTATCAATAAGCCTTGTTTCAAACTCTGATTCTATAACATTGTTGAAGTGGGTATTTTTATACATTTTCAGAGCCTTTGCTATATAGAAAGTAATGTAATAATGTACTTCTTGGATCCTTTATGTAATTTCTCACTATAACATCTTAGAAATGAGAATGTCTTATTACTAGTCTGACATAGCATAATTGAAGACATATTTTCTTTCTGACTGGCACCTAAAATAATGTCTTAGAATTGATGGTGTCTAAGATTTGATAAACTGTATGTCCCTCACCAATTATCACATTCATTTTGTTTGACTCACTAATGTCAGCTTCTTCTTAAATGATTTAGTTCCAAGTCACTGATTATTCTCTCATTTCCCTTGATAAAGCTGTGACTAGGGAACCTCAGGAAATGCCTCCTGTCTTTCTCACGAGAGAAGGCACACAGAACCTATTATACCTGCATATAAACTCTAGAAGACTTGCAGCCACTCCACTCCAACTTAATGAGGAAAACATTAGTGTGGATGAAATGTGGCTCCGTTCCTGAGACCCTGAGTTGTCTAGGAGGCTTTGTGTATGATTGTCAACAAGGAGAACAATTATTACAAAAGAAAAGTACCTGGAGGATTAGTAGAAGTAAAGTGCAAGCTATGGTTGTAATGTGTTGTTTATTTTTTATATTTGACAGTATATTTTATTCTTACCTAGAGAATTTAGATCATTAATAATTGTTGTTCTGTATTAGTACAATGAACATCTTTAGACAATTGAAGATTTTTTAGATGATAAGATATAAACCAAGTCTTTAGAGTTTTTTAATATTTTTTATTTTATTCATGAATTTTTACTCTAAGAGTATTAACAATTGTGTTTGTTATGATTATTAAATGCTTGAATCCATCATAAGTCCAATTGGACAAAATTAGACAAGTAGGTTTAAGAACAAGGTAGAAAATGGTCAGGTCACAAGGTTAGACATCAAGCATCATCTACCTATTGAACCATCTCTTTGGCCCTTAAAATAATTCTAACATTAACATGGGTTACTAATAAGCACTTGGAGTCTGACTGGGTTTTAAACCGGATGCTATCTCTACTGGCTTGGTGAATTTGTAGCATCTAAGAGTGTGGTTGATTTAGGAGCTGATTATAATGTTTCTAAGAAGAGTGAGGCTGTTGTGACCCAAACAATTTAGCAAAAGGTGAACTAATATTTGACACACATGCCGATGACTGCTGCAATTCTTAACATAAATCAATTAAAGGTAAAACTCTTCTTCTACTTTATATTTTGAAGTATGGTATCTAGCCAATTTAATATATGGTAGAAGAAAAAGAAAGTAAGCTTAACACTATTGCTTTAATATATTGTCAGTGCTTAAAGGAAGATATTGGGAGAATCTGGAGTAGTAACTGACTTGTAAATGTGCCCATTCTATAACCACAAGAATAAAATTTGTTCCATTTACTAACATAGAGTACTATTAACCAATGAGGGTCTTCATAAGATTAAGTTTCAGAGGTACCCACATCATGCATTTCAGTAATAGTCATCCTTCTTGTATGTTCATGTATTAAGAGATTTGCTGTGTGCATATGGCATAAATTATGATTTTGGTACTAAAAAATATGGGAAAGGACAAGCAGAAATGTGCGGGAAGCCTTTTTGTAAGAGTCAAAAAGAAGATAATACCATAATGGATGTGGTTTATAAGTCATAGGCATTACACTGAACTTCCCTGTTCTGAATAACTGTAACAGACCTCGTTACTGGAGACCTAGAGTGGCTTTGGTTAGCATGCAAGTATGCCTTCTCTAACAAGTCCTACTTTAAATATCAAACACTTGTGACATAAGAGAAAACTTGAAGATTGAAACTTACTAAAGGTCATTCCAGTGATTGCATAGTGGCATTAAAGAACTGGTGTGTCTTCTAGGCTCTGATTACGTACTGCACTGCTTGCTAAGCTTTCTCAGTAACACCTTCAAGAATGACAGGTTCTAATCTATAGTGTTAGGGTCAGCCAAAGAAATATTTGGAAAAATACTAAAGGGATAGATGTTGCTGATAGCTCAGTTATAGAATCTCAGCTGAGTGTCAGTTGAAAACTCAGTTCTGACAAATACAGATAGACTTTGAATCATATATCCATGACTTGTCTCTTTAATTGTTTACTATATATGTTGGTGTGCAGTTTTGTTCTCACCTCAATAGTTATAGAGAAAATAGGAATATGTAAAATGCATGAATAATACTAACAAGATATTAAAGAAACTTGGGGGTTGTGGTAGTAATATTTAATCTCAATTGGGGATTTCTACTATGCCTTTGATCCTTTATTTCCCAGACACAAAACCTTTATATTTATGATAAGCTTTTAATCCACAAGAGCTGGGTAAATATCTATCCTCTAAGCTAATATTATTTACTTCCCTATCAATAACTCTGAATTATAACTTGCCATGTTCAATCCATGCCACCATCATGGCCTATTTTCATGGCTCATTTATCCCGTAGCATCTTCTCCTCTCTCCACCTTTCTCTTATCCTCATCTTGTCCTTCCTCAGACCACAAGCCTGGGAGCCAAAATTCTGTCTATATTTCTTTTGCCAAGTTGTAAGCTATAGGCATTTTTAGTCAACCAATAGTTTTAAATCAAGAAGCAAGGTTACACAACATTACTTGGTACATGTGAGGAACTCATCCCTGTGGGCAACCAGAATACTTTATACCTCCCAGATGTCAGACTTTCTATTTCTTGTCTAAGCCATAGGCCATCAGTTTTATTATTGATGGCCGCTACATTCATACAGACATAGTATTTTATCTCTAGAGTGAGTAGTGAAGTTAGGATCAAAGTAAAGCTTCCCAAGCACCCATGATGAACCAAGATTAGTAAATATAAGGCATATTTTATAGTTTAATATAATTATTTTACTATTCAAAAATCTGACCAAATTTATCATGAGACCATTAATAAGGTTTAAACATCTTTCCCATTAGTGAAGGTAGCAAAATTCCTGTTTTGGAGTTTTGGAAGGAGTGCATACCATCTTTCAGGCTAGGTATAGAAGGCATTCACTCACTAATGGATCACACTGAAAGAGTGCACACTTTTAAAATGTAGCTATAAGTACTGGATCTCTAACTTTCAAGGCATCCCACTAGGTTTGTACATGGTTAGGTAAAGCATCTACTCCAGATTCACACAAACAACAAAAAGCTTCAGTGTGGATGGTAAATCAAACTGGTCATCTAAATTTAATAAAATTATAGAGAACAAAATGGAAAAAATTAAATGCTTGGAGGGTGTCCTAATTTATTTTCAGTTGCTGTGATATAATAAAGTACCAACCCAACTTGGAAGAGAGAAGGATTGTTTTGTTTTTCTTTATAGATCCATACCACAGTTCACCCGTGAGGGAAGAGAGGGTAGGAATCAACCAGGAACCCAGATACAGGAGTTGAAAGGAAGGTCATAGAGGAATGCTGCTTACTGGATTGTTCTCCATGGTTTTCCCAGCCTTCTTTCTTATATACCCCAGATCTCCTGCTCAGTGGTGACACTTGGCTGGACCGTTCCTCATCAAGAATTAATCCAGAAAATTCTCTGAAGACAAGTCCATAGGCTAATCTGACAGAGGGAATTTCTTTGTTAAAATTATCTCTGTCCAGGTAACTCTAGTTTGTGTCAAGTTGATAATAGCTATCCAGCTAAATAGCAATGTAGGAAGTGGTCAGTTGTCTGGAATGTCTAAAAAACAGTAAGGGGAAGTAGATGAAGGTATATGAAGCTATGTGCTTCAAAAGTTAGACATATGCATGTAAAATATTCTTATTGTATTAACATCATTAAAGAATAAAAAAGACTTATGTTCATGCATATGTATACCCCAGGTACCTTTGATTCTATGTACTCCATTACTCTAAACTAAATTCAAGTACCAAAAAAAGCATACACAATAAAAATGCAAATGCCAGCAGCTTTTCAACCTACAAACCACAGGGGAAGGTATGTAAATAACCTCTGATAAATAATTGCTTTTCTTAGAGCACTGAAACTCAGAAACAACTATCTTAAGTGACCTTGTTATCTTGTCCAATTAAAACAAACCTTAATAGTTAATAATGATCTGCATAGCTCAGCTACCTTAAAAGGTCTTTGTTTAAGAAGCTAGGATTTCTTCAAGGTAAGTGTTACATGATGTAATCAATGGTTTCTGAAGAGTGAATTTAAAAAGTTGGGTTTAAAAGGGCATTGCTAATACACAGAGAAAATTTTGTCCCAAAGTCAAGGGAACAATCATGACATCAACTCATACTTTGTCACAAATATGCTTTAATGTATGGTGAGCTAGAGGGATGACTGTGTGGTTAAGAGCATGGAGCACTCTTGTAGAGGATCCATCCAAGTTTGGTTCCCAGCACCCACATCAGATGGTTCACAATGGTTTATTAACCTAGGTCTCTGCTCTTTTGTATTCTAAAAGTACCTCCTGCACTCATGTGCACAGCCACACACACACACACACACACACACATGAACTAAAAGATAAAATAAATCCTATCATGAGCCACGTAACTTGTCTCAACAGTCAATGGAGCTTACTTGTAGCAATGAGGATTTTGCAGAAACAAACACTATGTATTTGAGGCTGGTCATAAAAGACATTTGGTAATCTTCCCATCCTAGCTAAAATCCCATGAGAGAATCCAATTACCATATCTTTAAAATACTCAGCTTTCCCTGTGGAACGAACTATGTTGTCAGTATAACATGGCTTTGATTATCCGTATAAACATTATTAAGGGGTATGTAGTATGTATGCTATGTATGCCAGATTAGCTGCACACACACGAAATATGCTGTGACACTAGGATGTCCATGATTTCTCTTGATGGTAGGAACTTGTCATTTCCATTACAATATTATGGGTGGATGTTGTGTAGTGTGATCTATCACTGTTATAAATGTCATTGTATGACAGATGATGATTATTACACATGACAAAGTTTGCAACTACTAATAAAACAATTTTAGGGCATTTTCTTTTATCTAAATGACCGTTAATTTCAAATCAGTCACAGGTTACCCCCTTCACCTCTACTACTGCTTCCCCCTCCAAAGGCCTAGCCAATGGCTGGCCATGCTGTATCTCTATATACAGGTCTACCACAAACATGTTATGGGAACGAAATGAACGTTTATGATGTGCTTCATTTATATTTGTGAAGCTTCTCTGTGTTATTCCATGCTGATTTTTCATTTTTTCATTACCATACAATATTCTATCGCAAAATAACAAATTATAAAATCATACATTTATATAATTTATAGTATAAATTATAACATTTTATTGATCTGTCAATCAGCCAGCAAAGACTTGTTTCTACTTTCAGACACTTGTGAATTGTGCAGAGAACATTCATTGGTACAGTCTTGCATGGAGATATGTTTTCATATTTTTTTATTCATAGGGATAGAGGTGGTAGAGCATATGGAAACTACCTTTACATTTTTGAGGAAACATTATATTTTTTCAGAATGGCTGCAACATTTTCTGCTTCTATCAAAATATGTGATGTCCCTGAGCTTTTTCTATTATTCCAAAACTTCTAATTATTTGTCTTTGGACATCTGGCATTCCAACAAACATGCATGGTAGCATTTTATTTTGATTCTGTTTTCCATTTTCCTAATGACAGATTAAATTTGCTATCTTTCTGTTTTTAATCAGTATCTTCCTGGGATGGGTGACTATTTAAATATTTGACTTTTTAAAATTAAGATATATCCTATTATTTCTTGTCATTTTAACCTGTTAAAATTTCAAGTTACTGGATTAAAAAGCAACAGATAACACTGGCGATACTTCTGTATTTTATTAGAGGAATTTGTGATACTGATCTTTTCTAACTGGTTACAAAAGAAACTTGTTAATTTTTGGATGTTAAAAATTGATATTTTCACTACGAAAATGATAGATATAGACACAGATACGTGTGTATATACAGACATATCTGAAGTACATGAAACAAAATTAATCAGGAATAAGACTGAAACTAATAGTGAGGTTTCTGTGATCTTCTAAATAGCGTTAGGCTTATTGATACATCAAGGAATTTTTTGATATGTCAATTTTCTCTCTCAAAACAGCAAAGAAGAAAATATGTGTGGTCTATTATTTTCAATTTTCTTTTGCAGCCTTTCATTTCCTTATAGGAAATAGAGAATGATTAACACAAATCAGAGCAATGAACTCTGTAATCTTTTAAAAGGTAGGTATATTACAACAGTATTTCAGGGTCTGGGATGTGGCTCAGCTGATAGAATTGTAGCCTGTGATGGTTGAGCTCCTGCATTTGATCCCTAGCACTGCATTTCCTGGGTGTGGGGCTGCATGCTTATAATTCTAGTTCTTGAGATGTAGAGGTAGGGGAATGAGAAGTTCAGGACCATCTTTGCCTCTATTGCAAGTCGGAAGCATGCTAGGCCACATCACAGACTGTCTCCCATAGGGAAAAAAATAAGATAAAAAAAAGGAAGACCACATATACAATTGTGTTTGTAATAAAGTAAAAAGAAGAGTTCTAATTTTGTACGGCACCAATTATTTTATGAGAGGATTTAGGCTGTTTCTAATTCAGAAGGGAGATAAGGTGTGTTGTAAATATTTACAGAAATTTGAATAGGAAGAAAAACATTTTATATGAACTTTAACTATTTTCACTTTACTTATTTATTTATTCATTCACTTTACTTCCAAATAACAGCAATCCCTCTCTTCCCATATCCTCCTTACACAGCTCATACTAGTGTTCTCCCTCCCTTTCTCCTCTGAGAAGGGAGAGGTCTACCTGGGTATTACCTCGCCCTGGCACATTGAGTCATTGCAGGACTAGGTGCATCCTCTCCTATCAAGGAAAGACAAGGAGGCACAGTTAGGGGAATGGGATCCACAGACAGGCAACAGGTTCAGGAACAGTCCCTGCTCTGGATCTTAAGGGACCTTCATGAAGACCAAGCTACATATCTTTTATATATGTGTGTGGGGGCCTACCTATGGTCCATGATCCCTCTTTGTATGGTAATTCTATAAAAAGATTATCATAGATTATTATTGGGGTAGTTAAAATAATGCATAAATACTAATGATAAATGAAAAGTTGTTTTACAGTAAGAATTGGAGATAAGTAAATAAGCATTAAAACACAAATAAAATTTATATAATTTATTGAAGTATTTTACTTCTTTCCTCAACATATGAAAAAGATATTTAAAATATTGCTATCTTAATCTAAAGGATATTTTATTCACAATTTTTCTTATCCCTCATTATCTTATCCAATCAATTCATGCAGATTTTCTCATTGTTATATACTCTGTGTGTTCTGTTGTCTTCAAATGTCTGCTATAAATAATAGATTAAATTCAGAAAAGATATAGACACTTGTATTCAATCTAAAATTATCATAGCATGATAAATGGCAAGAAAATTAGAGCAAGTATTGTTTTATCTTAAATAATATGTTACTAAAATTATAAATTTTTAATTACACCCAGATGATCAAATATAACTAGACAATAGATATATATATATATATATATATATATATATATATATATATATATATAAACAGATCCCTATAAATATATAAAAGAACACTGTGTGAATGTACCAGAAATGTTTTTCTTGGTGTGTAGTGAATAGGCAAATACGAGGAAGATACTGTCATTTAAAATAAGGCATATAAACTCAAAATGTAAATATCTAATGGGAAATGTATCCAGGAAATGAAACATGTTGCTCTGGAAACCTGAAATATTTGTATGCTCCTTATTCTATTTCAATGAATTATGGAACAATATTTTCATCTCTTCAATAGAGAGTATAGAAAATCATTATTAGATCATGTTCCTGCTGTTAACATTGCTCCCAAACTTTCCTTCTATAACCTTATGAAATTTTATATAATTTAAGTGGGCCTCTTCATTGCAATCCCAGGTATAAATGTCATTATATTTCTACACACTTTCATGGGGTTTGGAGGCACACAGTCTTCATTCTGTTACATATCTTTTTATATATCTTTTTATATATAGTTTAGAATATCTTAAAGATATGGTAAGATCATTATAGATAGTAAACTCATGGTTTTGAAAATTATAGATGCTGTTTGCGACTTTACAGATTATTGTTTCCCATAAAGATTAAAAGACAGGTATGCTAGTCTCTCTTTCTGTCTCTCTCTCTTCTCTGTCTTCCCTCTGTCTCTCTGTGTCTCTGTCTCTGTCTCTCTCTCTCTCTCTCTGTGTGTGTGTGTGTGTGTGTGTGTGTGTGTGTGTGTGCACTTGTGCCTGTATCTCTAATACTTAAAACATTAACTTGACTAATATCACACTGATCTCAGAAGCTTTCAGAGAATAATACCTTCCTAACATAACAGATAAGGGACCAAATCAACATTCAAAATGCTTACAGTGCTCTAAAATACTGCCAAGCTTGATACCTAGAACCACTCCAAGCCTGATACTAAATCCCAGTCCAATCCTCCCAGATATTTCACTCACGCATCATTGAGTTTACTCTCAATAGCATTCTATCGGTTCTGAAAGTATCTCAGCACTACCCCAGACTTAGACACTGTCCTTACTGTCCATTCTGCAGGAGGTGCTCTTACTCTTGCTCATCTGAGATAGATTTAGCTATTATTTGCTCTGAGATGGCACTCTCCTTCCCTTCAAATGCTCAGTCATCCCACGGTCCATGTCATTCACATCAGTTTCCTGCTAGAATACAAGTTCCATGAAAGCATAGTTTTTGCCAGCTTGGACTTCAATTTTACAAGTGTAATAGCAAGAATACACTGAATAATCAAAATAGACTGTATAAACATTTGACTGTAAAGAAAACCTCCAACCTAAGAGACCATTTATAAATACAATATTCTGAACTTCTTTTAAATTTAAGAATGAATAGGTGACATATGGCTTTGTTTCAAAATTAATGTTATATTTCATATGATGGTTTTATATAAAAAGGAATTATCATAATAAATGAAAATTGAGGGATTTGTAAACTTACACTTCTGTGGCTGATTTTCCTATGAGATGAATATATTTTTGAATTTTTTGTCTCATCCAAAAGTAGCCTATAAATTTTAATCAAAATATTAAGAGGATACCTGATGTAAGCTACCTCATGATGTGCACTGAAGGAAGAGCTGTTAAAAGAAGGAAAAAGTCACTTCATTTTTAAGTAATTAAACAAGTGGATCTGATCATTTCTTTTTACATTTTCTTTGTATGAAGAGGATAATTTATTTTTAGTTAAGAACTGAGGATAATAAATTAGCGATCATTATTTTTTAAGTGTTAGCAATAATGTGAATATGAGTAAGCTGGAGTACATTATTAAATTTGTTCAACTAGGTAGCAAAATGGATTAAAGGGCTGAGGATATAAAGAGTGCTTCAGGAAAAGTCAAGATATGTACATATGTGTATCCATCAAGGTATGCATGTCAAGGACTCTTCAAGACATCTGAATGTACAAATCCAGATGCTGAAGATTTCCTACCAAACTATGAGAAATAATAAAGTAAATAAAATGAATATACATACATAATAAGCACATATATTTGTGTGCTTCTTTTGGATCCCAGGTGACAGTTATTCTAAATTGTAATCCTTTCACAAAATTGTAGTAATTCCACTGGGAAGTCTCACCACACTGGGATAATCAGCTTTGCTTTTGTAAGAAAGAAACAGATAAGCAAAGTTATTTACAGTCTATAGTGTGCCAGGAAGAGAGAGGGATGGAGAGAGAAAAGGAAAGAGAGACAGCAAGAGTGAAAGGAGGGAAGCAAGAGAGAAAGAAAGAGAAAGAGAGGGAGGGAGAGAGTGAAGGAGGGAGAGAGAGACAGAGAGAGGAGAGAGAGGAGAGAGAGAGAGAGAGAGAGAGAGAGAGAGAGAGAGAGAGAGAGAGAGAGAGAGAGAGAGAGAGAGAGGAGAGGGATAGGGCTTAGTAAACACACACAACCTCCCTTATAGACAACAGCCACTCATACTTTTGTATATCCTAAGATGTTTCATTACAAATTTTGTTCACTTTTTCTACTTAAAATAAGAAAAAACAAGTCCTGTGATGTTTCCTAGCTTCTGAAAAGATCTCATTGTGTGTAGTGTCCCATGTGTTTCCTTTTGTGGTGAAGTTTCAATTGAAGGATAAAGAGAGGTTTCCAGTCATCTTTCCACACAACAGGGTAAGTGGTTTTAGGAATGAATAGACAAGTTCACTCATCTGCTTTGTACCTACAAAAAAAAAATGATTTAGTGGCTGGTGTCTCTGGGCCTTAAGCATTTTTTTTTCAATTAGGAATATAAAATATTCAAAGGAAACACATCCCTCATCCTCTGTCTCTCCACACACCTCCCTCTAATCCTTTCTTTTTAATCCTCAGCCCTCTTCCCTCCTAGCACTGATTGTAGGATGTGGCCCAGTGGAGAGTAAAATTAAAACAAAAAAGCAAAGTAGGAAGTCATAAAAAAGTATTTAATGGTTTTTCCTTTAAAAGGAGATGAATGGCTAATTGTAAAAAAAAAAAATGCTTTTCAGGCTCTTAAAATTTACTATGGCAGCATGGGTTTAAACCTCAATTAAATGAGAAGGCTTATAATAGACACGTATGCCTTTAATAGTGTGAAATGTCCCGATATACTTTAGACTTTTATTGAGGAAAATACAGCAGTTTTCATTAAGTGTACAGTGCAATCTTTGAAGTTCTACTGTATGTTTTTATTTAGTCTTTCAGCTTTGTTCAATACAGATAGAACTCTAAATACTCTCATAAAGAAAAAAAATCACATGACAGCAATTCATCTCAATTTCTTAGGTTAAATAATGAACCAATTATATATAAGAAAGGTGACCAATCATATAGAAGAAAGCTTTGAAACATTCTAGATTTCAGCCTTGGAATTATGTGTCAATAGATAGAGAACATGCAATAAAAAAAAAAGAAATCATAGAGTTCAAAATTAGCAGCAGGTCAGGAAGTTCCAGGAAGTACAGAGAGCATATACAAAACTATCCCAAAGTTAAAGGTGGAATAGCAAGTCTAGTCAGCTTTGGAGTCTAATGTATGTATCCTTTTTTTAAAAAAAAATATGGTATCAACAGTGGATAGTGGATTGATTAGATAGTGACAAATATGCAGACACATGAAATAAGAGAAGCTGCAGAGTTTAAGAAATAGATTCTCATGGAGAAAAACAAGACTGAAATGCAAGTGGGAATCAACTTCTCTTACAGATGTCAGAAATGGGAGGGAACAGGGTGGCCGAGTGCACTTGCCCAGGCCTGTCTTTTCTGTTACACCCCTAGTTAAGATTATCAATAGGTGAGTCCAGCGAAACTCAGATGACAGAAATTGGGATGTAGTTATCAAAATTCATGATCAGGCCATGTTCACTCAATTGGAAGAAAAACATTTTAGCTACCCAAACAGCATATCTGCTGCCAGCCAGGATGGATGAAGAGGAACAAAATTCATTATAATAGACATCAAAAAATTTTGTTTTAACCACAGAACTACATTGGAAGCAATCTATATTCGGTTCAACAGTATAGAAAATCCAAATTCTTTAAATCTGTATTTTGTATTCTCCTTGATATATGAAATGCATTGGAAATATTTAAAATTTTGACCCTTCTTATTGCTATAGTCAGAAGTTAATGTAGAAAACCACAGAAGAAGAATGCAATCACTAGTGAGGAGAGAGGGTGGGACCTGAGAGAGAAAGTGGACAGGGGGTTGTGGGGAGAGGGGAATCTAATATGGTATTGGGTTTATTCACTTTAACTGTCATAGAAATATTAAAATTGGGGACATTTTCTCTAATAATATTAGTATGACAAATAATCTGTATAATATGGAAATGTCAATAGCTCCTTATTTAAGGAATGAACTGATATTTAAAAATGAAAATAATTTGAATAATACAAATTAAATAAATGTAGGAAATCATGTCTTTAAGACTAATTCAGATATAAAATGGAATTTACTGTAATAGCTCATTATATACATTTACTCTATGTACATATATATATGTGTGTCTGTGTGTGTATGTATGTATATATAATACATATCTTATTTAATTGATATAACATTATGTAGTACTTAAATTCTGTTCCTTCTCAAATATATTATAATTAATTTGAAGTTACCATTTTTAATTGTAAATATAACTTGGGTGGAAATGGAACACATTTTTATAAATTGTGGCATATTTATTGATCATGTTTATTAATAAAACATGTCATAAGTAAAAACTTTGTTTTCTAAGAATTAATAATTGATTATGAATATAATTGTAATTGGCTCAATTTTCAACATAAACCTAAATAATAGTATTTTTATCATTATCAAGAGATCAAATATACAAAGTGTGGGACAGAAACTGAAGGAGGGGCCCTCTGGAAACTGTTCCACCTGGGTATCCATCCCATGTAGAGTCACCAAAGGTAGATGCTGATGTGAGTGTCAGGAAGTGCATACTGACAGGAGCCTGATATAGCTGTCTCCTTAGAGGTCTGCCAGAGTCTGACATATTTAGAGGCAGATGCTCACAACTAACCACTGAACTGATAATGGGGTTCCCAATGCAGGAGTTAGAGAGAAGACTAAAGGACCTGAAAGAGTTTGCGGCCCATGGGGAGAGCAACAATACCAACCAACCAGAGCTCCCCAGGGTCTAAACCATCAACCTGGGAGCACATAGGGAGGGATTCATGGCTCCAGCTGTACATATAAGGGAGGATGATCTTGTCAGGCATAGATGGGAGAGGAGATTCTTGAGTGTGGGGAAATTAGAGGTTGAGGAGGTGGGATAGAGATATGGGGGGTCACATCCTCATAGATGCACGAGGAGGGGGACAGAATAGGAGGTTCCTGGGAGAGGGGGAAATGGGGTAAGGCAATAACATCTGAAATGTAAGTAAAATATCCAATAAAAAAAAGCAAAAAAAAAGTGCTATACAATTTTCTCTATTCAATTTAATTTAATTGTATATTACAATATGACGTATCATTATATATTTTAAACATTTTGTAAGAACTTCTATTCACTCGTTAACATTCACTGTATAATGTTTCAGTTTTTCCACTTTGAAGATAATTGTGTTTGTTTTACATAGATTTGTTTTCATGTTTTATTGGCATACATATGTGTACCATATCTGGACCATGTGTGTAGGTTAGGAGATGACATGGAAATTTCTTAAAACAGCAGTTACAGGTGGTGATCATGTGGATCCTGGGGACTGTGAATATGGGCCCCATGCAAGCACAGCCTTGCTCTTTACTCCTGAGCCATCTGTTGAGCCCTATCCATGTTTTTTAATGTGTCACAATACTTGCTGTATTTTATACTATGAATGCATGCTAAATGCAATGTAATGTTTGTCAATATATTTTATATTTTCTACATTGTCTAGCCTTTTCAGACACCAAGACTATGTACCTAAATATAAATTCATTAAAATCATTTTACCACACCATTGTCCATGAAGCTAATGATATACAATAAAAACAACAAAAAATAACAATTAAAATATCTCTGCCACATGGAGTCAATCAGATGCACAGAGAGATCAAAATGCCATTTCAAAGGGTCAAAGTTAGAGTGAGTTTTCCAGACATTTGGAAGCTAGTGTCTTATAGAATGACTGCCTGCTGTTAGGTTAGAAGTTCTTCCCATAGGTCAAGCATGGCACAATAGTAAAATGATTCCTTTTTCCTTCTTCGTTTGCATTTTGTATCCTATCTAAACTCTAGATTTAACATTAAAACTTATATACACTATGGTAGCACACATATTCTAATTTCTGTAGTACATTAAAGAAATTTAGAAGAAAGAGTTGGAGGATTAGGAGGAGAATTATTAGGAAAAGGAGAAAGATGATCGTGCCAGGTGTGGTTATGAATACCTTTCATCCTAATACTTGGGAGGCAGACATAGAAAGATCTCTGTACATTTTAGGCTAGCCTGGACTACATAGTTCCAGGACAAAACAAAACAAAAAATGAGGAATCATAAAGATAATAAACACTTTATGCATCAGACTCAAGTAACAAAGAGGACAAAATAAATCATGTTTTCAGCATCAACACTGTGGCTCCATGTTGTTGAAATTAATATTGATTAATATTTAATATAATAAGAAAAGTTAGTATATATTTGCTCAGAAGAGTAATCCAAGAGGACATATAGTGAGAACAAGAAGATTTAAAACATAGAACTTTGTTCTCATTTTCATCTATTACAACCATGTGTTCAAAGACATGTATGCATACCTTTGATTATGAAGTCCAAATTTTGTAAGTTGAAATTTTTCCTGTCTACCAGTACCATATTGAATTTATTTTATGTGAAATATCTGTATAGTTATCTCATAGTAAATACTTATGTTAATTTTATTGAAAAAAATGTATCAATTCTCAAGCTTTTAATTCCCCCTTTTTCTTGGTTATAACATTGTGCTATTATTTCAAATCACCAAAAGAATATAGATGGATATTCACATCGTTTCTTTTCTTTATGCTCCTCTTTGCTTGTAGCATTTAACTCTCCCTCTCTCTCTCCCCACACTCTTGAGCATTTTTTTTCAAATGAAAACCCATATTCCCAAACTGAAATATTTGTTCTCTTTAGTAAGATTCTTTCTG
This sequence comes from Grammomys surdaster, assembly GCF_004785775.1. NCBI lineage: Eukaryota > Metazoa > Chordata > Mammalia > Rodentia > Muridae > Grammomys > Grammomys surdaster. The sequence continues at coordinate 7,579,439 of NW_021620929.1, forward strand.
GCTTAAGGGAGAATAAATTTACAGAGACATCTTGAGACTTTGGGACTTCGGTGATTCAGTGTTTTACCTTGAATGTCTATTCTTGACTTTTCCTTCTTTTTTGAATAAACATCCCCTAAAGAGAACACTGTCTTTGTGACTGACTTTATTGAATAAATTATGCAGTGCTTCCTCCTGCAACTCACAGGAGCGATGCCGAAGAAAGCAGACATAGCTGTTGGACATCATTTTAGCCCCTCTCTCTGATTGGCAGATCACAGGAAGGAAAAGTGTCCCATGAGCCCCTCTGTGAGGTCGTTACCAACTGATTGAGTATTCGCCTTAAATATCTGAAACCCAGGTGTGCTGTAGATTAGCACAACTTACAAGCACTGTGTGGAGATTTATTATGATAATTGTTGCTTTTATTTTTTATTTCCCTGAACTCAAAGATAATTAATGTCAGTATGTGTCCTGGTATCTGACTCTCTTAATTGGTCCTATGGTGCCTTGGGTGTTTGAAAATCCACTCACTTATGGACTTTTTTTTCTTTTGACTTGTTTTCCTGGAGCAGTTCATTAGAGCCTAAAATATTTGATTACATTTAATTGTGATGTCTTCAATTTGTGCACCTGCTGCAATTTACATGAGGGGAAAAGGCTCGCAGAAGCAGGGGGAAAAAGTGAGAGGGGAGAATTAAATTTTAAAAGAATTCCCTTGCACAGGGTAATTGGGGTTAAATATGGCAACAAAATAAACTTAATAGGTGGTTAGAGTTTTGTAGCTACTATGGTTATACAAAACTGTTGAAATCACAAGTGCTTTTGTGTATAAAATCATAGCCTATATTTTTAATGTTGTGTTTTTCCTCTTTTTTGTCATCAAAACTACTTGGAATCTGTGTGGTATCTATAGTTATTCAAGCTCAGTATTTGGCATTAAAGAACCTTCTTTGATATTTAAAAAAAATACTGAGTCAGAATCTGATCAAAGCACATTATTTATATCCATGTGTGAAACTGTCTTAGCAAAGCCCATATTTTGGGCAATTAATATATGCTAATAAAATGTTTAAGAAAACACAGTCACCAGGGATTCTTTACCTTAGGCACATTAAGCAAAATGTAGGCTGTGCGTCATTTTGACAAACATTATGGCATCTCTCTACAATTTCACGTGTGTTTTGTTGTATAGTGATTGATGAAAGGGTTAAAAGTTCTAGGAACAGTAAGAGATTCCTTTGCAAAGATGAGCAGATTTTAGTCATAAGGAAGCATCAGCTTAAGAAACTAGTAACGACCTGAACATGAGCATCTTAATGTCTACACAGCAATCAAACATACGCCCAGAAAGGAAAAATAATGCCTGCTTCAGCTTCAGAAGGAATAAACCACCTTTCTATATTTTTAAGTAAAATTATCAATTTCCTTTCTTCTATATTTAATATCATTTTTATGTCAGTTTTTTGTTGGAAAAACAATTTAATATAGTTCTTTGATTATTATGGAGGAAAAATTGTGAGCTATTTGCACTATATTAAACAATGGCCCAGTATATCCTGGACATGTTTGTTTGTTAGACATGCTAAATATTAAGAAAGCAGGATGCTACTGCCAGTGTTCCAGAAAAATTCATCCTCCAAATATTCAAGGTAAGGTTTCTTCTCCAAAGAATCTAGTTGAGTGGTTCTCAACCTGATTGGAGGTCACCTACAACCATCAGAAAACATGGATAATTACACTACAATTCCTAATAGTAGCAAAAATATAGTTATGAAGTAGCAAGGGAAATAATTTTATGGTCAGAGATCAACCACAAATGAGGAACAGTTTTCAACGGTTGTAGCATTAGGAAGGTCGAGAATCACTGGTCTAATGGGTCATTTCCTACCATCTTCACACATCTATATCTAACATTTCATGGCGTGGGATGTACCAATGGGTGTAACCTTTCTTGTATGCAGTTTCTTTCCACAGATCTTATTACTCAGACCATCATTGCTGTCCTGAAAAGCTCTTCAATTAGTATGAGGGTAGTAAGAAAATCTAACACATATGTAACATTTATCCTTTTCACTCTCATTACTTATGGCTGTCTGAAACAATCTTGTTCTCTATATTATCATTTGCACAATTGTAGACAACCAGTTTAAATACCTTTCACTGTATTGTATTTATTATACAAATTATTTTGAGACATTGTCTAATGCTTCTTAGCCTGGCTTAAAACTTGCTGTGTGGCTTAGGATGACTTTGCATTTTTGATTCTCCTGTTTCCCCCTTACCAGTTCTGGGATTATAGATCTTCACCATTACATTTAGTTACAGCGATGTTGGGGGTTCAAACCTAGGGCTTTGTACAAGCTTGGTAAGCACTCTAGTAATGGTATAACATCTCTAATCCACTATTATTATATTCCTGAAACTTGTAATATTTAAAATAGACATCAAATTAATATATATGTGCCAGTATCTCTACTCCTCCCTTTCCCCTTTGTCTCTCTGTGTGTGCCTGTATGCTTATCCATCCACCTGTATTTGTGTGTGAATGTAGCAAGAGTACACCACACAAGTGCTGGGGATCAGAGGACATCACTAAGTGTTGGTTCTCATCTTATACCTAGTTTGAAAAAGATTCTCTTGTGTGCAGGGTTTTTTGCTTGTGTGTGTGTGTGTGTGTGTGTGTGTGTGCTAGGTTAGATGTCTTACAAACTCCCAGGGATATCCATTTTTCTGGAAGAGCAATAAGGTACACATGGAATACCAAGTTTGCCTTTACTGGGGTGGTTCTGGAGTTATAGACTCAGGTATGCCCATTTGTACATCAACTCCTAAATCATGTTACATGCTATTTTAATAACTGAATATAGGAGTGGAAAGATTTGCCAGTTGTTATGAGTACCTATTACTCCTCCAGGGGATCTGAGTATAGTTTACCGCAACTATTTTTGGGTGATCAAAATTTCCTGTAATTCTTGTTTTAGGGCATAAGAAATGCTCTTCTGGAATCTGAACACACATCTCCCCCCATTTTTCCTACACACAAACACACACACTAAAATTCAGAGAAAGAATAAAATGGTAGCTGAGAATTAATGTGCAATTGAAATCCTATCAATATAAATTTAGTGACTTTCCTAGAGCTATACACTCAATCACGGAGACAGTCAAACTAGGCTAATGTCCTGACCTCTCAGTTCAAACTCAGAGCAATTAGTTTATGAATAATTATAATACTAAGTTGGGCTTTTGCTATCTTTGATACTGAAAGTACAAGATTGATTAAGCTTATACTAGGCATTCTGTAAAATATTGATATTCCTGTGAACTTATACTATAGCACCTGTTCTTAGAAACTAGATACTGAATAGTAATACCATGGAAAAGGTCTAGGGCATACTGGTATGTTTGAGGTTGCAGTTTGAGAGTGTCTTTCTATAAAACAGCAGGATGAAGGAGTCTCCTGGAATTTAAATACCTGAAAAACTGAAATATACAGAAGAAGTCATGCAAGTCTGAGGTGAAATCAATGGTTACCCTGAAAGTGCCCTTGGTACTTGACAATATGATTATTTGATAGACTTAGGGATGTAGCTTTAGACTTAGTCTAAGGAATACAGTAGGATAGAAGTAGAAGGCAGGGGATTGCAGCCTATTCTATGAGTAGAATATTTGTTTGCATGTTGGCTTGGAATTTGACTCTGATATATCCAACTTCCTCTTAGATTCATGGGGTCCAACATCATGACATTAACTGACATTTGCTAAATTTTTAGTTATGTCTGTTACTATCTAACTCTTCCAGGGTTTGGTCTCCATCAAAGGACTGAAATGCACAAATTCTGTAAGTGAATTCATTTAGTAAAATTGCCCAAAGGAAACTATCCCTAAAATGTCAGACAGGGTTAAGATATTTTATGTCTTTCTCAGTATGAATTATCAGACACACTGACTGCTAGGGTTTGTTGTATTTTGTCAACTGGCCTCATCTCATGAATTCTGTGGCCTCTGCAGCTCTAACATCTGTAACCACCTTCCAGCTACTTCATGGCTCACTTTTCTTTCTCTCTGTCTTTTTTATTTCTCTCTCATAGTTTTCTCTTTCTTTCTCTTTCTCTGTCTCCATCTCATTCTCTCTCTCTGTCTCTTTCTCTTCTCCTCATCTCTTTTTTATAATTCATTAAATTTATTAAAGTTTCTAGCAGTACAACAGTCTCTGAGCCAAACGAGATTGCTGTGCATAGGAGGAAGTGGGTAAGAGAAGAATTTTTCTTCATTAATTTATTTATTTACTTAATCATTCATTCATTCATTCATTCATTCATTCATTCATTCTGTTTGCAGCAGCCTCCCTCCTCTTCTCCAGGTGCCACTCACACAAACCCCTTCTACATTGCTCCAACCTTTTCTTCTCATGCCAGGGGAAGTCCTCAGTGGTTATCAACCGACCCTGGCACACCAAGTTACAACAGGACTGAGTGCACCCTATCCAGCTGTGGCCTTGACAAGGTAGTCCAGATAGGGGAAGGGATCCAATGGCAGGCAACAAAGTTAAAGACATCCCTCACTCCAATTGTTAGGGGAACCACACGAGACCAAGCTGCACATCTGCTACAAATGTGTAGGGGACCTAGGTCTAACCCCTGAGTGCTGTTTTGTTGATATTGTAAGCCTCGATGGGTCCAGGTTAGTTGACTCTGTAAGTCTTCTTGTAATATCCTTGACCTTCCTACATAATAGTTTGCTTTAATTTCAACTATAATTTTTTCTTTTAGCTTCTTACCTAAATCCACAATGGATTTAGTTATTGGTATTTGATCAGGAAGAGGAAGCCATGATTCAGAAGAGAGGACTCTAGACAGGAGTCAGAGTGAATGCAGTTTTCCCAAACCTATTGGTAGGTCAAATGTTTTTATTAGCCCAAATAGTTCCTTAGACTTGTTGAGGTCAAGGACATGAGCTCCATAAAGAGAAACATGCTGATGAAAGGATTATTAGTCAGAGAATAAATTTCCCTTAAACTGGCATTACTGTAACTAAAAACTAATCACTAATTCCAGAAAATTTGACTAAAAAAAAAGAATTTGTCAAATATCACTTTTCTTTCTCCATCATTTGCTAAATTTGGGAGGCAGTTTATTTGATATGCACTACAATTTTATTATATGAAATTAAAACAATCAGACAAGATCATATAATTTTGTTATACCACATGTGCTTCAGGAGCAAGCAGCCTCACCACTGCCTAGTACGCGCTATAGATTCTGACCACCCAGCTTCATCTAGACTTACTAACCAGTTGACCTCCACACTGGTTGTTTTCTCTTATAGCAAAGAAGTAGCAGAAGCTATCTGAGTGTAAAGATAGAACATTCACAAATGGGAAACTGATACTACTCTCTCTTGATATCAGTTTATGCCTTTGCAGAGTGGAAAGGATAATACATCTTCCTAAAGATTATTGTGACTATAGAGAAAGAGTATGTGAGGCAAAGTTAGCTTAGAATAGCTCATGGCACATCCAAACACTCAGCGAGGGAGAATGAATGCAGAACTTAGCAGTAGAATTATAATATTCTAAAGAAAATTTCAATTATTTTTCTCAGAAGCAGAAATATATATGTATATATGTATGTGTATTATACATAGCATATTATGTATAATACCTTATTTTATATAATGGAGAAAAGTCCTGTGTGTTTCTTTCTTTCTGATGGTTTCCATGGTGCATTTTGATAGCTGAAAAACACACAAGGAATTTTATAACACTCCTGGAGATGAAGACGGGGAGAAATGTCAATTGGATTTTATTAGAACATATCATTTACATACCTGAATGGCTGAGCAACTGAGACATTGGACGTAAGAAATACCTCCTATGATTATTCTAATACACTTGTAAAGTTTGTATTATTAGAGGGTAGAAAATTTTGACGATGAGAGCTCATTGTTTGCAAGTTGAAATGCCTAACCAAGATTACAAACATTATAAATGACAGATGGAAGTTGCAATGATTACCCCAAAGTGCTTGCCATGGTACCCATATTCCTTTACTCAAGAGCATTTATCTATAGATGGAATGACTGCCACCTGAACTTATAAAGAAAACAAGTAGCTAGAAGGTTGTTTCATGTCAGCATAATTTCTAGCTTCTTTTCATGTTGGAAAATGTCTCTAAGCACAGAAAACCAGAAGGAATTCATCAAAGCCTTCAGGATCTTACAGGCATTTCTTAGGTGAATTTTACACAATAAATTTATTCTCAAGGTCACCTACGTAGGTCTCACTTTTTGTTCCCTCCTTAAAAAAGAAAGAAAGGAAGAAAGAAATTGAAAGGTCCAAGTGCAAGCCAGCCGCGGAGAGCATGTATATGAACTCACTACCCCAATTATGCTTGCCCAGGCTTAAAGTTCGATAGAATGACATTGATGAAAATGAGAATTGCATGAACAGAGAAATTTTCTCCGTGGCACACTGACTGGCAAGAAGAGCTTTGTTTGTGTGTATAGAGGAGAGAGGATGAGAGGCAAGCGGTGGTCATGCTTCTAGTATTTGGTGGCATGTGGTGAATAATTGATCATCTTCCCTCTCTCCATGAAATCACTAATTCTCTCAGTGCCTCGCTTCTACACGTGTCACGCTCGTGATTAAGCCAACAGAGAACCCTGACAAACCCAGGAGGCTTCTGTCTGTCTGAGACGCCATTTATAACCCAAATGAAAAATTAAATGGGAAAAGCAAGAAACGGCCTCTGAAGGTTTAATTATTTATTTATTTTTGTGCACCTTTACTCTCTCCAGCATTGTTTGACAAGGCAGGTCACACGCTCTCCCTGCAAATGCTGTACTCGAGGCGCATGCCAAAGGATGGGACTGCATGCTCAGCTTTCCAACACGAGACAAGAATCCCTAGCAACTAGAGACTGATCCATTTCTAAAGTGTTAAGCCAAACTTTTGTAGTGCTTGAAAACAGTCATGATCCCACCCGGTATCATTAACTAAGTTGTTCATAGTTTTAGGTCAACTCAAATGCAAGAAATTTGTACCCTCGTACTCTTCGAGACAGTCCGTTATGGAGAGATTGTTTTGTGGGGGAGGGGGTGACTTACATATTCAGCTACTCATATTATGTACCAGTAATGTGCTGAAATCAAACTTTGGAGACAAATTAGTTTTTCAAATATGCCAACTTGTTTACAAACGGGTTTCATGAGGTTTCTTGAACCCTGTGTCAGAATTCCGTATTACCATGCCACTTTAAGGCCAATATCCTATATTTGGCTTTTTGCCCTCCAATGAAAAAGACAAATTCTACACTGCCTTCTCATTAAGGGAAAAGTAACTGCAAAGACAGCATATTTCTAGAGTAAACAAATCTCCCAGAGGCTGTATTTTTGATAAGTATTTTTGCAGTGCTAGTTTGAAGGTTTAACGGTGTGTAGTGTTTCACTTTAATAGTCAGACTAGCAAGCTATAACAAATGCACTTTAAAAACTTTACACTCGGTGGGTTCTGCTTTGACAGGCCCGCTTGGAATCAGGAGGTAATACAGCTTCTCAGTGAGCCATACTTACATTTCAAGCTGAAGAGGAAATTATTCTTGAACCATTGGATCTGTTGGTAATTCGTGGCTCAGTTTATAGTGGCCTTTTAAATTCACCCTGTCTCACTAGGTTTGCTAGGATAGAGCTCAGAGCAGAGAGCTTGTGTAAAGGTAATGTCTGCTTATAGAAGGCAGGAATCCAAACTAGGGTTTCAGCGTAAAGCACTGAGTATGTGGTCACACAGATGAATACTAGTTACAAATGTTCTTGCTGTGTCCACTGTGTACTTTCACAGACTTAACCCTTAGTTGAAGTGACTGGAGGTATTCTAAGAAAATTTATAAAACAAAGGTTTATTTATTTCCCAGTAATTTCATGTGTAAAATTTTTGCACATGGAATTAGCATCCTAACGCATTTGAGATAGATGAGTGTTACATATAGAAGAAAGAATACATGTGAATGAATTCATACAAAAGTTGTATGTAATACTTTACCTCAAGTTACATATGCTGGATGTTGTTTCTGTCACTGAAGTTTTATTCCAAAATTAAATGGATGTTTTAAAAAAGAAATTTATGACTAGATTTCCTAGAATCAGACCACTAGTTCACCAAGGCTTACTGCAGAGTTGGTAGCTTTTCTGAACACAATACCCTTATTTTTCAAGGGTGGAGTGGTATTAGTACTTACAAAAATGTTACAATTCAAGAAGAGCTCTACTAGTTTTCTGCATACATGGAGAACAGAAATATGATATTATAAACAATACAGTTTCCCTCAAAGAATATTATACTTTAGGAGTACAAGGAATGCAGGTGTAAAAGGTATAACTGTAAATACGCATGCATAAATTATACTGTTGTTGGCTGCAGAATTTCAAAGTTTACTTGTTCAAACCAAACGTATTCAAGAATCATGCAAGAGTAGCATGATTCCTAGTTCTCTTAGTTCTTATACCATGTTCTTGGCTCACCATTCTTGGCTGAAGAATTCTTCCCTCCGACAATGCTCTATGCTCAGTACTCACAGGGCAGCCGAGAATGTGTGCCATTGGTTCTAGTCAGATGCATATTTACCAGCTAAAGAGCGACACTGGTTATCTAACTTTGGCATCTGCTTCTGACTTGTGAACCAAGTCACAATTATAGTATGTAGGATTCGATCTTTACACAGATGTAAACGCCGTGAAGTCAGGTTAACACTGGAAATTGACCACATTTCCCAAAAGATATGACAGGTACATCAAGAATACTGTAAATCTTGATTAAGTAAAAGAGCCCTGGAATAGTACAGTCTTATAAAATGAAGTTTCTATTTATTAGGCATCATGTTTTTCTTTTTCTTTCCTCCTACATGTGGGTTGAAATATTTCTTAAAAGCAATAGACCATGTATACCTTGTAAAATACATTGTAGAAAAACTAATTTATATTTCCCATGATTCATGAATGGCCTCAGGGCTAAAATTGGTTTACCAGAGATCAGAATTAATCTTGACTGATCCTAGTCACTCTATGGAAAACATTTTTATTCACTTCTGGTATAATTCTTTTGTGGTTGCTATTGTTATTGTATTAATTTTTTTATCCTTCTGCAGCTTGAGAAGAGAAACAAAACAATGCTGATTAATTGAGTTTTTCTGTTAATCAGTAGTTCACTCGACTTAGAATCTCAGTGGGTTTTCTGAAGAGATTCACAAGGAAATCTTGTCGGGTGTGATATAACTTAATAAGCATGCTGCCGAGAGTTTCATAAAGAGTAGTATTCCGTAGGGAATTGCTTAAAATGCTGCCTACTTTAAGTGGTACTCAGTCTTTCACGGATTACAGTGCTGCCTAGGTGTGATAAGCAAACTTCAACTGAAGGCAGGATTGGAGGACCAGTGGTAAACCTGCTATATCCTGGAAACGAGGCTTCACAAAGGGAGGGAAGCATCCTCAACAGTCTGTGGTATGTTCTTGGTCTGTAATTTAAGGTTCCTTGCATTGCTAATCCACAGAATGATATACCTACAGTGGCTGATGATTTATTTGTGCTTCTACCTTTTATATATCTAAATATTTAGGCATTCCAGGAAAAAGAGACTTACATTTATCTTCCTAAGCACTGCGTTATTTCCATTGCCTATTGTATATGAGAAACATCACTTTATTTTTATTTATTTAACTTATTATTATTTAATATCACCTATTGGAAAGGATCAGAATAAAATTAAACAATATTGGAATGAAGGAAAGAAATGTTTCACGTGCATAAAATGAGAGGCAGGCAGAGATTTTGAACTAATAAAAGTATTTTCAGGGTATTTGCTAAAGGTGACTTTAGCAGATTTATGAAGCTCAACCATTGTGTTTATATGTAGGGAAGATACTTTTAAAATCAGATCGATTTAGAAATGAATTATTAAACCATAAGTTATTGGATTCCAAACTCTAGCATCATGTACTATGTTTATAGAAAGAGCAAAACCTCAACAGGATGGGGGTGTTGGGGGAGATACTTCCCAGCCTGAATATATTTGTGACATTGCCAGAAAATGAGGGGTCAGAAAAAAATCAAACAATTAATCTAAATAATAGTGTAAAGTGCAGCATCATGCAAATGGAAGAGGGATTTTTTTTTTCCTTTGTGCTTAAATGTGACTCTCACAGGCACAGGCAAGAGGTGATTCACCATGCTGGAACATTACTGTATTTACATGTTCAAACCATTAAAATTAATGAGGAGTGCCTGTTTACTGCTAGCCAAGATCCAAAGGGCCCCAAATGTTCAGAATTCATAAGGAACAGCTACTTTTACAGAATAAACAAAACACAACAACAGAAATGAATGACTTTCAAATCTTATTAAATCTCAGTAGAGAAATATTAATGCCCTTACATGGCGAGCAAAAATCTTAAAATGTCAAAAAGCTTTTAATTAATTTTTTTCCAATGACATCTTTTTAGAAATAAAATTTATACCTTTTCCTACATTTTCCTTCTGTTTATTAAAAATAAATTCTTTTCTCATATTTTTTCTCATATCCTGATTATGGTTTCCCCTCCCTCTCTTGTTTCAAATTCTTCCCTACCTTCCCTCCAATCTGGATCCATTCCCTGTCTCTCATTAGAGAATAACAAGCTTACACATTATAATATAACAAAATAAAATATATAATTAAACAAAAATTATCACTACAAAGTTTGATAGTACAAATTAACCAAAGGAGAATAGCTCAAGAGAAAGCAAATATATCAGAGACAACTTGGCTCACATAATCAGGAATCCTGTAAAAACATCAAATTGGAAGCCATTATATTAAATGCTCAGAACATGTTGCAGATGTGTGCAGGCACGGTGCTTGCTGCTTCAATCTCTCTGAGTTCATGTTAGCTTTGCTCACTCATGTTGACGTAGAGGACTTTATTTTCTTGATGTTCTCCATACCCTCTGACTCTTAGGACTCATTTGCCTCCTTTTTGTTACTGCTTGTGCTCTGAGGTGAGGGATTTGATGGAGACATCTCATTTAAGGATGAATACTCCAAGATTTTTTGCTCTTCGTATAAGGACTGCTGTGGGTCCCTGTATCTATTCCCATCTGCTGCAGGAGGAAGCTTCTACTATGATGATTCAACAAGGCTACATTGACTAACCCTTTTCTATATATTTTCTAATAATTTTTAATAGTATATCGTAGTATTAAAAATCCTCCCATGTTTAGTTTTGGTGGAGAGAGTTACTTATTATTAAAGTCTCTGTCTTCTTTTTAAAGATTCATGCAGTAATTTTATCATGATTGACTAGCCAAGTATAATTTCCCTTACAATATTTGAGGATGATTTATGTACTAATATCTGTAGAAAACAATATGCTACACCTGTAGCTAATTGCACAAAGTCACTTCTACACAGAAATTAGTCTTCCTATGGATGAAAATAGTGAATCTCCTGGATAGCTAAAGACTATACTGATTTTGCCATTTTCATTGTTTTTAGCAAAGCAATAGGTGATTAATGTGAAATGTTTTGTTCTTTTGTATTTGATGCACTAAGTATTTATTGAACTGAAAGTGTTTAGTGAGCTTTCTTATCTTAGTTCATGAGCTAGTAATGTCTGCCAGTCCACTGTTGACTTTGGTTGTTGTCAAATTTTCTTGTACTTGTGCTTGTGCCCAGTAGTAATTGTTCATTGTGCTCTTACCGCAGCCCACCTAACTACACAGACAGAATGATAGGTAGCCAGAGACTCTTTTGTTTTACCATTTCCACTTTTACAGATGGTTCTTTGAACATTTATGCTATCATTCCTGCCTTCTCCTCTTATTTCTAGTTGATTTTAAGCATTGCCTTGAGAAAAATGAAATTAATTTTTATTTTCCCTTCCTATTCTTTTTCATAGGCTGAGAGATGATGCCCAATCAAAAGATATGGAAGTTACCATGTTATCCATTGTCATTTGTCTTCTTTCAAATATAATAGCAGTATGCTACATCTTATCTGAAGAATGATAGCTCAAAATGTTATTCAGGTTTTTTGCCATTTATTTTCACAGGCAAGAAAACTAAGTACCGTATGTTAACATGAATAGGTCCTATGTAAATATATATATATATATTCATCAAAACTGTTTTATTCAATATATAAGTATTGGCAAGTGACAAACTGTAATCTAGTATTTTCCTAGTTTATCTACATAACTGCATCCTGTTTGGTAATTACTTATAATTTTTCAAATATATATATGATATTGTGTGCTCCAAAATGTGTATCTCCCAGTTTGAACATTTGTAAGCTTATAGTGGAAGAGAAGAAGCAAACTTAAATTTCAGGGCTTTTGTTTGGTTGGTTATTTTGGTTTGTTTGTTTGTTTGTTTTTTCTTCTTTTTTTCAATCTCTAATCACTGTAAAGTTGTTGTCACCTGTAAGGAACTAAACATGTTTAGAGGCAGTCACACACTGTGAGCTCAGCAAGACGGGTTATGGATGATAGTAATTCCATGGTGCTGCCTCATGTTCACCCGGGAGCTTGTCACATTTCCATTTCCAACCACTTTGCCTGAATACGATTTAATTCAAGACATTTTTGCTTTTATTTTCTAAGCCAATTTAAGATTCTGTTTACTTATATGTGCTCACTGGAGGTCATGCTGAAAAATGAACCTCTGAGTATGCTTGGCGAGACCATAAAATATGAAATGGTAATAGTTAAGCTTATAATCTATTATTTTCTTACATGAAATAGTGCAACCCAGCATGTTCATTGAATTGAAGATTATAAACAACTTGCATAAGGCCAAAAGAATGCTCTTTCAACCAAGAATTTATCACAGGAATGCTTGTTACATGGTATGTTTGCTTTGAAATTAGACATAAGATTAAGTACAATATCATATGTAGCTGATTCTTCATCTTAACTTACATTTAAGAAAATAGGTGTCTCATAAGAAGTGAAAAATACATTTTGCATAGTTTCATGAGCTTTTTCTTGAATGTTAATATATTCATAAATGTCTGAAAACAACTAGATATCATGAACTATTTATATTATGTTAATTTTCCCAAAGAAGTAGTACTACATTATATCTCTATAAAACATTCAATTTGATGACCTGCTTTGTATTTTATGTTTTTCTCTACTTCTCTCATCCCCTTTTTCTCCCTCATTCTCATTCTTTATATGTTAGGACAAAATCGCATTTAACTTTTAAATCTATTTCACTCTCATATTTCTGAAATGTTGCTACAATGACATCATTTCAATGTTTTAGTTCTAATGTAACCAGTGTGCCTTTATTAATGTTGCCCAATGCTTAAGCAATCTTTAGGTACGTAGAAAAGTAAAGAAACAAAAGCATAGCTCTACGTTTGGAAGCAATGGTGACCACTTTTTTTTAAGATCAAGGATATAGGATAAACAAAAGTTATACTGGCATTCAGTATCCTAGATATAGTCTATATTTATGATATTCAGCCTTAATAAAATACAAGATTGAATTATTTTGTTTACAACATTTACTCAGTATAAGGGTATTATATTCAATTACTGTTATCTCTAATTAATTCTCATTTACTGGAAGCTAGGTGACACACAAGCACTGGTTTTTGAATGTCCTGTTTCATTTTCCCACAAAGCTAGACAAGTGCTGTATGATAACATGACACTTGGTCAGTACCCACTAACTGGATAAAAGAACGTCCACAAGGAAAAGAATAAGAACTGGTTCATAGAGCGATTGAGAAATTCAACTGAAACGTTTCTTTGCAGTACTTTCACTGTGAACAACTTGATAGTGAATGAACACTCAGAAATGTCAGCTATACATAATGTGCTGATTTTCCCTGCCTGAACGAAGACATGCTAATATTTCCAGACTTAGTAGGAGCTTCCAATTTCCATAATAAATGTTGCTTTGGTGAGGAAAAAATTTGACATTATTGGATACCGTGTTGAGAAAAATTGTGGTTAATTGGCTTATTTTTCACATTTTGAAATGCTATCATCTGGTGTATATAGGTTCACCAAGATACCATTCAGCTCGAATTTTGAGCTTATGACTTTAGTGTTGTGTGGAGGCTCATCAGGGACAGAACTATAGAAGATGTTGTCACAATTATACAAATACGAAAGACTTGACTTTTATGTGCTAGCACCAACATGTGTTTACTAAACAGCTGAAAGACTTCATTCTACTTTTAAAAAGAAGAAAATAAAATATTTGTTGTGGAATGAAGTCTCAATCAGTGTCTACTACAAACTCTGTAAAGCCCTTAACTGTAAGGTGGTCAGGACATGACATGTAGGAACAAAGAGCTCATCCCCTTTCTCCTTTCATTATCCTCCTTCATTGGTCACCTCTAAGCTCCAAACCAAGCAGAACTTGTTGAACAGATACGGACTAACTTAGCAGAGGAATGTACCAATTTTCTCTTCTGACTGAAATACGTTTCTGAAATTTCTAGTCTCTTCTCCTCCTCCTCCTCCTCCTCCTCTTTTTCTTCTTTGAAGAAGATGAGGTTTTTTTCTTGAGCAGATGAAGTCAATCAAAAGAAGTGGAAGGACCAAGTACCAGTGTATGAGAATTGGACATTGAAGAAAAGTTGGAAAGAGCCAAGTTGAAGATATGAATCTTACAGGATGTTAGCAAAGACATGGGATTAAATAAGCATTCGTAGCCATGTGCTTTAACCCCCTATGGTTCTGCAAAGGCAAGTGCTGTGTACTATATCAAGGTGACAATGTTGCCCTTTAAACTCTGTTTTCTGATATCTTAAATATTATATTTAGTTAGTTACTATTTACGCAAAATTTTAGGGTTGAAGTTTGAGCCAAGGACCCCAATCTTAGTACTGAATCACCTATCCATTGTTCTACATTCCCCAGACCAGAGATAAAATTTTTGTGAAATCAGATTTTTTTGCAGTGTTTTTTTCAAATAGTCTTGCTCCATTTTTGACTACAGACTCCAGCTTTATGAACTCAGAGGAGCTCAACTCCCTATAAACAAAGATGATTTTATTTTGTAGTCTAGGTGCAGTATTTTCTTTATTTTTCATCCAGTTGGGTGTCTCCAAATCACTGCTGAGTTTATTTAATTGTTCTTTGTTGCCCAGCTTGTAGACATTTCCCTGGAGAGAACAACTTCTTGAAAGAGGTTAATCTTATGTACAGTATGCCAGGACATGCACATGTCTTAAACTCAATGATGTTTTGTGTAATGTCAGGAAAACTTCTTTTTTTTATCGCAGTGACATACGTTTGTTTATTTGCTCGTTTGTTTGCTTGCTTGTCTGTCTTGAGCACATCATTCCCATTTTCGTGGGTATCAACATTTTCAGAAGATCTTTTTTGCTCCACATCACTTATCTTTCCACGAGTTGAATTAGGTTGAGAAATATTCCTTTGTGACAGGTTCTCAAGTGAACCTGGTGACTGCCAGTTTACATACCTGTGATCATGTGTGTTAAACAATTCTCAAGCTGATGCAGTAGCTTTTCTTATATAATGATCAGTTTCATGCTAGTAGAAGAAACCCTAAATTATCCTTCATCCTCCTAGAAGAATGAATCTTCATACCATAGGCTAGCGATTTCTTAGAAAATACTCTTGAGCAATTATCTCTGAAAGACAGGGGTATGTAAGCATTAAATCCATGACATAGGACAAAAAGTAATGATGTTCTTCATATACATGAAACATTTTTGTGTCATGCATGCGATTCTAACAGTTAGGGTTTCTTTAATCTTGTTCAAGCCTAATTATTTAATCAGCATCTGTCTGCTACTTAGCGTAAAATGATCCATCCTCTGCCTGTTACTTCAATTAAAGTAGTATTTTCTTATATTTGCCTCAAGTCTTTCAAATCTCTGTTGTAAGAGCAAGAAATATCACTTAACCCTTAAAATAGCACTTCCAGAAAACTGTTTTGTTATGTATTTCTTCCACCAGCTAAGGGAACTCAGCAATATAGAAGCATTATTTCAGACCAGCATTTCATCATGTCCATAGAAAGTCATAAACCTCACTAGTTTCTATCTTTGTAGAGTCACAATCCATCACAATGACCTCTGTGTTCAACTCTATTTACCTAGTCAGTAGCAGTAACACTGCTCTGCACCAGAGGAGGAGCAACGTTATGTCTCATATCTGTGTCTGTCTACACCAGACTGAAAATACTTGCCTCAATTTAGCTTTTCCCTGAATGTGAAATGAAGAGTGAGATTGGATGGTGGTGTGTAGAGATTAGAATAAAACAACTTCAGCACTGAGAAGCCTTTATGAGGTACTTTGGAAAATCGTGTTCTAATGCAAAATATAAGTAAAAACTGGCTCTTAAATATTTTTTTGTATTTCATATTTTATTCAATTCCATTTCAGATAAAATCACTGAATCATATCAGGAAATGAGCATTATTTGTGAATAACCTAATGTTCCAGTTTTGCTTTGCATCTAGAGATGCTTTACAAGGGCTAAATTACAAACCCAGTTATGAAAAGTCACAGGATTGGGTGTTCTGGGTAGATATTCCTGCTAACATAACACAGCCTAAAATCATCAGAGAGTAGAGACTTAACTGAGAAAGCTTGTGAATCAGATTGTCTTGAATGTGAAGAGATGCAGAAGAGCCGATTGGTAGTGGTAACATACCTAGGCAGGTGGCCCTGAATATATAAGAAAGCTAAGAGAGTTTAAACTGGCCAGTGAGGCAAGTACTGTTTTTGTTATGCACTTAGTTACTTGGTTGAAAATATCCTGTGTGGAATAGCAAGCATCATGCCTTCAAGTTCCTGCTGTGTGTACCTGCTTTGACCTGGCTCAATGATGGACTGTGATCTAGACTTGAGAGCCAAAACATTCCCTTCTCTCTTCTATGTGGCTGATAGTGAGGATGTTTATTTATTATAATGAAACTAGGGACTGTTGAAGACCTAAAACTGCTAGTTTTGAGATGTTGTGACTGACACACTTTGAGAAACAATTCCAGGAAACAAAACCAAACCATAGTGGAAGAACAGCAAAAAAGGAAGTCAGACTGTTCTGTAACCACAAAGTAGACATCAGAGGACTCCAGGGAGAGCTCACAAGCTGGGATAGTTCCTCACACTTGTCTTGACTCTCAGAACAGACCTTTGTGATGTCGATGTTGTCTCCATTACTCGTCATATGTTATCCAACACTAGGGAAAAAGCATGGTCTCAACAAACTGCTCCATTTAGGACTATTAGCAGACAGGGATTGAATGCCTTAGAGTTGAGATGATGGATGGGAAAGGACCAGTACACAATGTGGTGGGAAGAGGTTAGCAAACAATGGCCTGATGGCTGTTTTGTAAAGCATGCATGCTGAAAAGCAAATCAGTATTTAAATAATGGAATAGAAATCAAGTCATAATGTTTCTACTCGGTACTATACAATGCCTCATGCACATATCAGTTAGTTTCATCTTTAAACAGTTGTGCACACAAGGAAACTCAAAATTCTAAAAAGACTTAGTAAGAAATGACACAACATAATCAGTGAACAGTGAGTATTAAACTAAATTCAGATATAGACTCTTCCTCTACAACATAAGCTTTTTTTTTTCTCTTGAACAAAATTCTATGAGTCTAAAAGTTTAGTGTAGTAGTGTTAAAGAGTGCTAGTCACTTCAGACTTTCTGTCCTGGAAAGGCAGGCAGATTTTTCAGGAAAGCACACTCCTGCATTTCCCTGTAGTAAGGATATGTTCTGTGGAAAACTGAAACCATATTTCTGCCTAACAATAGTAACACTGAACTACCCCAAACACCATCATCATTCATCTCATCAGTAGACATCCACTCCAAAACAATGCTCATCTTTTTTAGAGAATATCACCTGTAAAACACTTGTGAAGATGTCCTTTCTCTCATGGCACAGTCACTTTGATTGTACCCCATAATCTACCTATCAAAAACATGCTTTCTATGAAAATGTTCACAGGAAAATTTGTCAGTACCTGCTGCAGGGTAATAAAGAACAGGCTCTGTTCATGGTTGGCTATCCAACACTAACAAGAAAATATACTGATGAAAATATATATACTAATGAAAATATGTATTATATGTATATTATTTTATATACATGATGAACTCATAATTCATGGCTATGCTTGGAAATGTTTTGAACTTACAATAAATACAGTATGCTTCTTATGACTTGTTTAGCAAAGTAAGACAGATACAGATGTGGAATGAAATCGTGATCCAAAATTTTCTAAGTTATCATTTTTGTAATAAAAAGGATTTTGAAATTTAAATGGGCATTTATCTTAATATGTATTAACCTAGACCTACAGTGGTTTAGAATCTTTTTCACGATGTTATGATTATGATATTGGCGGATCCTAGGTTGAGTAAAAATGATATTTCCTTTTTTACCAATCCATATGAGCAAAATATGCAATTTACCTTACCAGATGTACAGTGAATGCCATCTGCAACATCACAAAATTCTTTTTGTGTTTCTTAGGCATCATCTTTGGAGCTATGGAACTGTATTATAATTGAATGACTAAAAGTCCGTGAGGTATTAAACATTTTATTCATGAGCCAATGTTTTTGATGTACTTAGGAAATAAACAGGCTCTTAATGGGTAATAATAAATAAAGTAAAGGAAGCAAAGCAAGGTGGAGCAAAATGTCACACGTTGAAATTGGAAGGGAAGAAAAGGTAGAAAAAAAAGAGCATGGGAAAAGGCATAAGAAAGACTCACTCATTAGTAAAACAGAAGTCCTGTAACCACACTTAATTGAAAATCATATTATATACGCTAAATACCTAGTGTGGGTCCATGCAAGGCATGTGCATGCTCTTAGTCTCTGTGAGTTCATACATGCCGTGATCATATTTAGAGAGCCTTGTTTTCTTGGTGTCTTCCACCCTTTCTGGCTCTTACATTCTTTCTGCATCCTCATCTATAGGTTTCTCTGGATTCTGAGGAAAGAGATTTGTAATTGAGTTGTTGACCGAAGGTATCCCATAGGCACTCCTGACATTCAGAATTTCAAATATTCCATTTATTTTTATTCTAGAGTATGAAAATGATCCACTCATTTGAAATTTCATGCTATTCAGCATTTTGGTACAAGAAAGGCCAACACTGGCATGTTGTGTTGTACAATCTTTGTAGTGCATGCATAATGCTCTGGTTTCAATCCTAAGTGTACACTCACAAACAAAGGAAGCAGAGTCATCAGCCCATTCAGTGTTCACCTTAACTATGGATCAAGGCATTGTAAGGTTTCAGAATTTATCTATCTTCCTTATTCTTATAATTTTTGTTGTTATGGCTAGAATACTTTCAACAAACAGAACTTGGAAATACAAAGTCAGATAAGCCTTTTCGCAAACATAATGATAACCCTGTGGCATGAGCTGGAGACTCACATTGATGGTGAACAATAAACAGTCATTATCCCTTCATTTCTTACTTGAACATAGTCTGAGAATAATTGTAGTAATTTATACATAGTCTTCAACTCAGTAAGTAGGCTGTGTTACAACAAATCAACTAAAAGAAATTTAATGGACTGCCATTTGGCCTCCAAGTGTTCACATTTATCTGCTAAGATTAACATTTTTTAATGTATTTGATATATTAAAGACATAGTGATTTTCCAATTGCTCTCTTGAAAACATGTAGAAGTTATTAAAACTCACACTGAAGTAAGTAACTGAAAGTGAGCTTGCTGTGACACATTTGGCACCTCTCTCTCAGCACTAGGAGTTCATTATATGATCTTACCTCTGCTGTTTTGTTGTAGTACAGTGATGGGTGTGGAAAATAATATCGCTTTTAAATACCTCCAACATTCTTTCCATAGTCTCTAATACTTATTTCCTTTTAAAGGGCAAAGTAAGGGGTTATGGGTTGGTTCCCTGGAAAACGTCCTGGCTACACAAATAAGAATATCCAAGTGCAGTTTTCCTGTACACATATAAAATTTAGGCACAATGGAGCACATCTCTTACCTCAGAACTCTGATTGGGGAAATAGAGACACAAGGATCCACTGAGAGATTATTGGCCAATCTGACCAGCTGAAACATCTTTAGCTTTAGTAAGAGACTCTGTCTCAAAGAATTAGGTGTGCAGTGGTAGGAGGTTACTTGAAATTAAACTCTGGCCTCAGGAAGTGTATTCAAAGGTAAGCACCACCCCACAAAACACACATGTCCATGCATGAACGCACAAGTAAACATGACCTCACTGTTGCATCCTGATTTACAATATCACTGTATGCATTTAGATGGGATTTATATTCATTTTGATTTTTTCATCGTAAGAATTATCAAAGATGTTCTACATAGATCCATATACCAGAAAACTAGTCATATAAGTGTAGATTGGTAACAGGGTTAAAGAAAATAAAGTGTTTTTGATGAGACAGCAGTAAACATTAGCATATGCCAAGGATTTCAAAATAACACACAAAAGTGAGCAGAATAGTTTCAGAATCCACCCACAAGAATAAAGCTCCTACTTGGAAAGCTGTATGGTTTTCTTAAACCTGAAAACCAAATTCAGTCATAAAGAACAAAAGGATAAACTTATTTTGCAGACATGAACAAATAAGGGTCTGCTTTTGCAAAAATTGGCACAACCATGCCACTGCCTACCCTGCAGGTCAAGGAAACAACCAACAATTAGTGGGAGTAACTAGAGAAGGACACAATAAATGAACTATAGAAACAGCAAGAAAATACTGGAAGAAACAAAAAATACAACTGGAGAGTTACAGAGTTTCAGACATGTTAGTGCAATAATAATAATTAATAATAATAATAATATGATCTCAACATCTCAACCTCAATGT
This sequence comes from Grammomys surdaster, assembly GCF_004785775.1. Lineage (NCBI taxonomy): Eukaryota > Metazoa > Chordata > Mammalia > Rodentia > Muridae > Grammomys > Grammomys surdaster. The sequence continues at coordinate 7,600,281 of NW_021620929.1, forward strand.
AGGATACAGACCCAAGTTTAATGAATAAACTAGAGGCATATTATGAAGAAATATAAGTTAAAATGTAGTCTTAATTTTGTTTCATTGGCTGTGTTCATAAGATAAATACTGCTAAATCTACTCACTTCTACAAATAAGATGCTTTTATTTCTATTATAATACTCATATAGAGAACACAAATATTCTATTAGCTATAGCCTGTTTATCTTTATCTTTTTATTGGATTTAGTAACTGTGTGTTTGTGTGTATGTGTGAGAGAGAGGGAGAGGGGACAGAGAGAGAGAGAGAGAGAGAGAGAGAGAGAGAGAGAGAGAGAGAGAGAGAGAGAGAGGATGTGGGGGGGGGGGGGTTGTGTAGTCTCTCTGACTATGGGAGTCCCAGGAATCAAACCTAGAGTTTGTAACAGGTATCTTTATCAGCTAATCTATCTCACTGGCCTCTTCTTCATCTTAAAATAGGAATGGTGGTCTTACTAATCTATCGTTTGCTAAATATCAATGGAATGAACAGCTCCTGTATTTTAATACAAGTAGCACATTAACATTGTGTCATCAATTTTCTTTTTCATTCTCTATATTTATTGAATCACATGTTAAATAATTTGTCAGGCAGCTCTTTTCTTCAGTAGTTTAAGTCCCCCCACTTCCCTTTCCACTTTCTAAGACATGAAACTTGCTGTGATGTTGTAATTGGGAAGAGTTGAACTTAATATTCAATGACTTGTTTGAGCAAAATGAAAAATCCATGAACATAAAAACACTATTGGACTCTGGGAAAAAATGTGCCAAGAGTAAACAAAAGCAATTACAGAAGTATTGCCAGGCTTACTACAGAATTAGACAATTCATTATTAAGCTCACTTGGACTTCTAGACATTGGGATAGATGCACACAAGTATAGTTCTCTTAGATTATAAGGTTCCTAGCAGAAGTTCATATGAACCCAGGATAGTAAACAGGCCTGCAGTGTTCTACAACTAACTTTAGTATTCAGACCTATTGAATGAGCAGAATGATGGTCTTAATGTTTTGAATTCTCCAGTGTATTTTCCAAACCAAATTTCAAATATAGGCAAGTCACAGAGCAATGTGTCTAAAATGTGAGAGGTGGTCATTAAGTAATCATGCACATCTATATATGGAAATCCTGGTCCAAGTATAGGACTTAATTTCAAAATGTATTTAATGAGTAAATGACATTTAATCTACTTTGTCAAATACCTTTATGGTGCCAGAATCCAAATACTTGATTTCAAATTATAAAACAGCAAGCTTCAGAATTGAATTTGTGCTACTTTGTGGAGGATTACTATCTTTATCTTACTCTTCTTTTCTTAACTGTGAGCAATATTATGACAGAGAGACTCTGATTCAATTTGAATTTTAAAGGCATGAAAAGTGCTAAGTAATTAATACAACAAACTTTCATTTCCCATCTTCCGGGGGACTAAACTTAGTACATTACCTACAGGGATCTGCTGGATACATCTGTAACATACATAATAAGCATGCTTATTGTGGAAAAAAAAGAGCTAATATGAAATGTAATGAAATTTAACAGATGAAAGCTTTCACTAAATTTTGTTTATAAAGTGTTGTCCTGCATCTGATAGTCAACTCCTATAGAAATCATTTTTCAGAAGAGCAGAAATATGACAGGAGAGTCGTGCAATAGAGTGTGCCTAATTCATTCCAATTCACAGAGTAATGCATTTCAATTCACACAGTGATGCCTGCTAGTCTCCAACATGAGAATCCAATCTAGTTGATGCTTAGTAGAGTTGAAACAAACTCACAGCACCAGAGAACTGACAACGCCTATTCAGTTAAATAGTGAAATATTTTAAATATTTTTCCATATTGTCTAAGCTCAGCTATGCTTTATTTACCAAGCCATACATTATAAAACTGCACATATTCTATTTGAAATATAATAATCTTTATTTCTCAAGCCTACAACACCTTTTTGTTTACAAAAAAATAATTAAAGCAGGTTGGAGAGGCAGCTTCTGATGCACAACTCATTTTCAGAAGAGATATCAAAGCATAATGACACTCTGATATTTGAAGCTTCTGGGAACCAGTTCAGTGTTTGTCATGAGCACCTGGCTTATCAGTATTAGAAACCTCTTCTGGAAACACATCATTACCTATAATCTCAGCCACTAAATAACCATAAATTCTCAATGGTTTGATTTAATATTAAGTACTCAATATCTAGAATTATTGCTTTTATGCCTTTTTAAAATATTCCTATTTTTTTACGTTCAATATTCCAGGGAATTATCCTCTCTTCATGCAATTCTTATTTTCCTTGTTAAGAAATTAAATATAGGAAGAAGATGTTTAAGCAGATCAGTGATTTCCTTGAACATGGAAAAAAATCTGAATCCACGTGATTCTGGCCTTGGAAAATTAACTCAAGCATTACCTGGAAAGGGAAAAATATTTTTTAAAAAATAGTACAATAAGGCTTTCATGAAATATGCTGAAAGGGCAGGATGGGGGCGCTGTAGTAGCTTGAAGTTCATCTTTCCATTGAGGGAGACAAAATCAGGTCAAAGGAAAGGTAGATAAAGATTTCAGCATTTAAATAGTCCTACTTTTTTTTTCCTTGAAGGCTAATTTCTTTTGCCTGGAGGATATGAACCTCTAATTCCTTTCATATGTCTATCACATGAAAAGTCATGGTGAAAAGGACCATCAGCATTACCTATGAATATAGCTATGAGATAGCTACTCATACTACTCAAGACATTATGATCTCAAAATAACTTTGTCCATCAGCCTTGGCTCTGTCATGAGCGTACCTCCATTTCATAGATTGACTTACGGAAAGTGAAAATCATGAACTAAGACCGCCTAGAAAGTTTGATTTTAAGTTGCAGAAAAGTGAATATGTTTTGTAAATGTTTTCCAATTTGAAGATGATGTTTTCTTTGTATTACAAACTGCACATTAAAATAGTGGAAACTCTTTAGAAATTTAATTAGAGTAACATATCCTACACTCTAAATTACATAGATTTAAGATACAATGTCATTTTCAGCCAATCTTCCCAATATACAATCTCCTGGGTAATTATAGTGTATTTTATAATTAAAAAGCCAAATGGATGTTAAAATCTCATATTGTGTCAACATTAGACTGAGTTAAGTGTTATCACTTCTATTTCGTGCTACAAAAGTTTATTCTACGCTCATTGTACAAAGATTTATTGAGTAGCCACAATATATGATCCAATGTGCACAATTCCTTGGCAGAACACAAGCTCTGACCTCACAGACTAGAAAATACAAATAATCAAAACAACACTAGTGGGACACTGTAGCAGGACACTAGAAAGGAATTTACACCATTTTGATACTTTAAGATATGTGTGAATATAGGCAGAGTACCTGCCTTTACCAGGTAGAGATGGGATGATGCTGGTCTTAGCAGATATGTAATTATAATTCGATCTTCCTTTATGATGCAATAACCATTTGATTCATATTAGAAATGCATATATTGTTAGGAACAGAATAATTGAAAACAAAGCACATTTATTTGACATGTGCTATAATGAAGATAATAGAAAATGATTTTAAAAGAAATAGATGTTAGAATTTCCCTTGTGGAATAGAGAAGATATTCTATTGTTTTGGGATGGCATAATGGCGTGACATACAAACAATTTTAGAGACATTCCAAAGAGTTTGCTCTTAAGAAATTAATGTCTGAGTAAATATCACAAGTACTTGATTATTTAATGATAATGTGGTGCTAGAATAGAGAGAAATATGGAAAGAAGTTACAAAAAGGTGAAGGTTCTTAAGAGATTAGTGTGTTTTGAAGAGAAGTGTAAAAGGGCTGCACTGTGTTTAGATGTGAGGGACAATTCTCAGTAAATCTATGGAAGATCTTCAGCAGGAAACTGACAAATCTTATTTGGGATACAAATGACTTTCCATGACCTTGTCCAAATCTACTTGAACACACTGCAAGAAAATGTATTACCAGCAGTCTAAGTGGAGTAATAATTGGTACTCAGTCTGTAGGAACATGGAAGCTAGGCCTTGAATTTCCTATGTAAAGTGAGTAGGGTGATTCAACCATGAATATTAATTATGGCCACGGTGCCAATTTGTGGAAAGAATCCTCCAGGGAACTTCAGAGTTATTTTAGCTGTTCTGGCAATAAAAATGTGAACTCCTGATTCTCTCTGTGCAGAGGTGTTTAGTAATAAGGATCAGCGACTTAGAGTCAGGGAGAATTGGGTTTTGCCCATTTAAAGGTGACACACACTAGTGAAGAATTTACCTCTATAAGTGCTAGTTCCCTATATTTAAAAGAGAAGAAAATGGTGTGTTGACAAATACACGCAAAAGTTAGGTAAAAATTTGTACATGACATGCACCAGTAAGCATATTAAATTTGTATTCAATAGTAAATCCTCTTGGCAAGTATATATGTAATAAACATTCTTCTCATGTGGTTTTTCCAGTGTTCCATTATACTTGGTGTCATGGATTCTCTTATTAAACATGTACATAATGTGAATCTGCTGTGCCTGGATCAGTGTGAAGTTCAATAGAGAATATGAAATATTTGAGGTCCTAGGTAACTGAGCATTAAAAAAAATTACCACAAATAACATGCTGAAATTTGACACAGTATATATAACAACAGAAATAAAATGTGCTTAAATAGTTCTGTGAAAATAGAGGAGGTTCCTGGGAAGATGCTTTCAGTATGAACTAGGAGAGATGTTCTGCTGAAAAGTGATGGAAAGAAGAAATTTAAGTAAGAGTAGCTGCATCCCATTAGGGTAGTGATACCAGATAATATGTACTTAGAACAAAACACAATGCAGCCAAAATAGCAAATTGGAAAACTGAAGATATATGATTATGAAAATACAAAATGCTTGATTATGTATGTCTAAAGGGGGCCACTCTTAGATTTATCTACCAATAAATTTAAATGACAGTTTGCAGGACGTAGGATCAATACCCCATTGTAGAAACTGGCTTGGCCTTATGACTTCATTTGATCACCAAATAGGAGGAAGTGCAGCATAGTGCCACGTGAGCTTTAAAACAGCTGTCAGCCACTGTCATTCCTGTAGGGAAGCCGATGAACATCATCCTTGCTTGACAGCACCCTAGTGTGGCAAAGCCTTCAATATGGCTATGTTACATTCCATACACTCAGGCCTTTTTTACGTTCTAGGCTATTTTGCATGATGGCAAGTACTACTGAAGAGAGCCATTAAACAGAAGCACTATCAAACTGAGCCTTGCCCAAGTTTCTCAATCACAAAATTAGGAGAAAGTTTAAGTCTATAATAGTTATTTAAGTATGAGAAGTGATGTATTTCACAGCTATGTATAAGTAGAATGAAAACTAGTATCACTATGTGAAATACTAGGCAAGTGAAAAGTACAAAATTATGGTTACAGGATATTTGATGTGCAATTGGCTTCTTGTAGCTGCTTATCATCGACCTTTAGAAGAGATGAAGAAATGAAGTAAATACTCAAAGAGCCTGAAAATCACCTAGTATGTAAGATTGAGGAATCAGGTTCACTTGCTATGTGAAGAAAAAAACCTACCTAGGGAATCTGCTTGTCTTGTCTTTCACTGTTTTTCTGTCTTTCCTCACAGATTTCTTAGGGAGCATCACTAGACAGTGGTAACCTATTCCAGTGAGACATTTGTTTTGACATTCCTTACAAATGTTTTGTTATTCTTCCAAGTAATATAAGAAAGTCTTCCCTTGGTCATTATTATTACTTCTTTTACATTGCACTCTCTTTCTGCAATCTATGTGTGTGTTTAAATGAAAAAGCACTATTTTTTAGTTTAATCAACTCTTGTATTAATTGAGATTCTAGACACAGGAAGAAGCCAACATCAAACTGAAGCAGAAGGGCTGAGAATGTAGCTTCTACTTCCAAAGTCATATGTGAGGCTCAGAATGCAATCTCCAGATGAAAAGGAGGAGGAAGAAGAAGGTGGGTGAAGAAGAAAGGGAGGAAAAAAATGAGGAAGAAGAGGAAGACATGTATGCACCTAGAAAATACCTATTTTTCTTTACCTTGCATTCTTTCAAAGGATAAAATTACAATCACTAAAAAGAGAATATAATGGTATACTCCACTTACTGGCTTCAAGTTGGAAAATGTTAGGAAAACTTCAACAATAGAATGAATAAATAGATTATGGTATGTCTGCATAGTATAATGCTATACAGCAAAAAAGCCATCTATTACTACAGGACAGACCATTATAAAATTTCATACACATAGACACAAGTGACAGAAGTTGTATACATTGCTCTGCTTTATGTCGCACTTTTAATAATGTCAGAAGTTAGAATACTACCTTCCCAGTAGTGTGGACTATATACTGCAGCTATATGCAACATACATTCTGTGCTCATAAACAAGAGTCATTTTTTTTAAAAATCTTGAAACTTTCAGTTCTCAATATGCAGTACTAATTCCCCACCTGAACTCTACACCTAATGCTCGTAAATGATTCTGCACTTCCAGCCTGACACACTAGAAACAAACAAGCAAATTTATTTTAAAAAACAAAAATTCAAAGTAAACAAGAATCCTTGTCAATCAGAATTATCTTTGCATCTGAAAGTTACTATGTGCAGTGTAAACAAGTGATCTGCCTCAGCTCAAGGGTCTAGGGAGTGGTGAATATGATTCTAGTTTCTTTCCTTGCAGTCTCAAATAATTGCTTAGCCTCATAGTACCTACAACTTAAACAAGTTTTCATTGCTTTCTTCTTCCTCCTTCCCTTCCTCCTTTCCTTCCATTCTTCTTTCCAATCTCCCTCCTCCTCTCTCTTCATCTTTCCCTCCCCCTCTCTCTGCCTTTCTACCTCCATATCTTTCTGTCTTCCCCCCTTCCTTCCTTCTTTGCTCCCTCTCTCCCTCTTCCTTTCCTTCCCTCCATTCCTTTCTTGGTCTCCTCTGCCATCCAGCTCTCTCTTCTGTTCTTCCTTCCTTTTGCTCCTCTATATATTCTTTTTTTTTGAAATGGCGAACTTAGGTTGCAAAGTCCCAAACATATCAGGATCTCTATTGTGTGTTGAAAGAACATACTGGGATTTTTCCATTGATTAATTTATTGATTCACTTACATCCCAATAGCTGCTTCCTCCCACTCCGTCCCCCTCAAGGAGAGAGAGGATAAGATGTAGAACATTCTGGGTTTCTAAGTCAGGTATAGAGAAAGCAAACTCTAACTCCAATGTGTTGAAGAATGAGTGATCAGCAGCAAATGCATTCTGCCAGAACTAAGTTTTTAAAAGTCCCCCTACCTAGTAGACATATGCTTAGTTGCATAGGACTGCAGCCGTGCTGAAAGACAGAAAATCACCTCCAATATTCCTATGTTAGTAGACCTCTCCTGACCTGACATTTTAGTGGGACCATCTAAATGTTGTGGGTATTAGAGAAAGCACATCCATGAACTGAACTGAGTTTAGTTCACAAGAGGTTCCATTTGTTTTTATTGAGGTTAATGGATGTGTGAATGCAGATCCATTAACCCCAGAATTTTTAAATGTTAAATCAGCAGCTTTAAATAAATGTTAACGTGAGACACCAATTATGGATACTGTAATACCAAATAGAGGATGCGACCTGGAGCATTGCCAAGGAAGAATATGTTAAAATTTTAAACCCCTTTATTATCAAGATAAAAATGATGTAAAGATATCAATATTTTGCTGGGTCAAGGCCAGTAAAAATAAATTATTTCCCCTTTAAAAAATACATTTAGCAAATAGCTATACCGTCCCTATAAGACTTTATGCTTCTCAACTTTCATGGGATTATGGTTATTGTTATTAATGTTACCATTACTACCCTTGCAATGCCATTACTACATTAAAGAATTGATTTACTCAGATCTTATGGCTGTAATTACCGCATGCACTCAGGAAGCTATACTGCATAGATACATCCAGCTCATTGCGCTGAGAGCTCAGCTGAAACCCTGTGTTTCAGGCTCGTTCTGAGATTTATTTTGCTCAATTTTAAGTTATTTGTATCAACCCTGTACCAATAGAACTGATATTTAACCTCTGTTTTCGTGGTCAGAATTTCATTACAGTGAAAGGAATTTAATTTAATTCAACAAGCATTTCCTGGAAGCTCTACATAAACCCAGCCCTGTCCTCAAGCAAGACTACTGAATTCTGGGGAGTTCCTGATCTGGAACTAAGTCTTGATGGTCAACATACAGCTGTGTTCATTAGATGAAAAGCTGCTTAATCTGTTCACAACTTCTTTTTTTTTTTTTTTACTGAAAATTCACATTACCTTTATGGGGTTTTTATTGAGATACAAAAATGATAATGGGTAACAATTTTCAATGCTGAATAAGTAATAGCTATTGTTAAAATGGTGTGCTTACTTCAGAAACTGCTATAAAATTCAGTTAGACAAGTTTTTAAGAAACATTCACAGAAAGTTTCTATTTGTATATAGAGTGTTAGAATGGCAAAAATTGCCTAAATCATGTTTTCTTTGTTGAAGTAATTTATGCTTTTCTGTATCACTATATATAACATTTCATGTTACAAAAGAGAATATTTCATGCGATCTTAGAATATTGGAGACATGTTGGATCTATAACTTAATCAACCTTCTAGTTATGAGTCTGTTTTGTAAATATTATGTATGAGGTTGAAGCAGGAGGACTGTGACTCTGAAGTCACACTAGGCAGCACAGTAAGACCCGTGCTAGTATAAATACAGAAATACCTTAAATACAGTTCCATTTCTCATTTTGTTCTTTTACGGTTTGTTTTTCTTATTTCATATTGTTACTAATTACCTTTGTTCTTGCAAATTCATCATGTTACCATAAACTCTTCAGGCATCTATTTTAATAACAATTCTTCTGGGGTTGTTCACAATGATACTGTTTTTCAACCTCTGTACTTCTAAGGAGTTTTATTATCGGGTCTGTGAATTGATATCCTAATACAAGTATAGTTTAGTTTATGTGCCTCATAGTTTACATCTCCAAAGAGCCAACGACTAATATTTCTCCAACCAATGGATTTAAAAGGAAGAGACTGTGCTCCAGAATGCCCTCTTGCTAGATTGGGATTTTGAATATTTTCTGGTGTATTATCACACTAAGAGTTCTATGGAGAGGAAGGGACTCCAGATATGTGGTAGAAGCACTTAGAGTTGGGATCTATTGAAAGTGCTTTAAGCCACTTTGAACCTGATGGCAAACATCAGTTCTAGCAAACATCAGTTCTGGCTAGTTCTTTGCTTTTGCTTTCTATCTGATGAAGTGAGCATTGTTGTTCCATCATGCAGTCTTACCATGGTGATCAGCCTTACAATTGGATTAGAAGTATGGAGTGACTCCATCATAGACGGGAATGGCAGAAGCATAAGCCCAAATAGACTTTTCTACTTATAAAAAATAGTCTCAGCTATTATTATGGTATTAGAATGCTAGCAAATGTGCTGAGTCATGTAGAAATCCCTTGGTTTTTATTTGTAGCTTCAAGTATTGATAACTATATATCTTATGGGTTTTTTGTTTGCTTTCTGTATAATCAATGAATTAATATATGTTTGTTGGACAGACCATCTCACTAATTTTTACTTTCAATACTAATATATATTTTGTCCCAGCACAACTGAAATAGGATCAGTGGATGGAAAATAAAATTTCTTAGAGAAATAAGGATTCCTAAATATTTGTAATGAACATTATTTTATAATTTTACAAAACATACCTAGTATAATCTAGATGCTAGATTCCTATAATATCCTGGAACCACCGAAGAATGGAGATTCTTGATCATATCATGGTTTCATGAGCAGATTTCACCTCATGAATTCAATCTTGATTATAAAGAAAACATTTGTTTCTTTCTTTATGTAGAAACTCAGTTACAGAACTGTTTGACCATATTAAAAGTTGTCACAAACTGTGCCAGAATCATAAATACTTCAGTATCACAGGATTGACAAATGTACCCCGAATTATACAGAAACCAGAAATAAATATCTTTTTGAGATATGGAAAGTACGATTTATATACTCGTTCATTCATTCTCTCAAGTTTTCAGTGACTCACCTAACAATTATTATTACCTTATTTTGTGTGAGTTTTGGTTCTAGGAGTTAAAAAAAAATATGAAGAATGTGAAGGCATCTTATTCCCCAAGAAACAAGTGAATTTCTTGTTCTTAGTTGCCATTTATAACAAAACAATGTAGGAAGATACTGATAAAGAACAAAGAGATACATGGTTTCTATTACTAGTTAAAAATTTATAGACATAGTCAACAACATCCAATGATGCAACATGAAAGGAGTAGGGAAAAAGACAAAACTCCTAAGGGTTTGACTAGCCGCCATTATTAAATAGAAGTACTTGAATCAGACAATTAATGGGAGTTGGAGAAGGCTTTGACATAGTCTGCCATTTTATGAGTTATAGCTTGGCTTTCTCCAATAAACTGTACTTCAGTTAATTCTGTGAAACCAGAAATGTTATTGCTCGCTTAGACCCTAAAACACTTTGGTTGTTTTTCCTGTTTGGTAGCTAGCTCTAGAACTTTTGTGTTTAATAATAATAATTTTGTTTGCTTTGTTCACTGAAGTGACTATAGATCCTGTAACCCCTGTAGTGTAGAAGGATGTGATGGAGAACAGGCCCAACTTAAGCACCATACTCAGGATTCCAACAGGAATTTCAACTGATTCATAAGCAAGGAGAGACATATTCTCCTTTGTATTGTTATAAACAGTAATTACAAAATAAAGTGATCTCATATATGCCCCACATACTTCTATGTTTGCATATATTTTAGTAGTAACTTTTAGTAATATTGACTTAAATGATGACAAAGGTATTAAGGAAGTCTAAACTGAGACTTGAAGATTACCAGTAGATGATATGATAATGTCATTCAAGCATGTAAATGATAGCAAGGCCAAATTGCTTTTCAGCATTTCTGAGAATTCAGTTAAATTTTAGTGTTAGAAACCTGTAGCATCCAATAAAAAATCAAACTGTTCTGATATTATGACTGAAGTCTTTCAAAATGACAAGTAAACATCAATATGTCACCTGCAAATCCAATAGCAAACATAATTTAAAAGGTGATTGAGAATCCACCCCCATATAAATTTGTGAAGTTAGTATGGGCAAAATAGTTCAGATTCACACTAATAAAAATTGCCTACTTAAATAGATGTTAATTAACTTTGATGGAGACTCTGAATAACTTATCATGTTTACTTTGAGATAGGAGACCATTTTAGCATTTAATTTTATTTTAAAATTCCAGAAAATAACCTAATGAGACTCGGTCCCCTCTTTATTTCGTTTGCTTTTCATTTGCTATCTACTAAAGAAACTCAGTGAAAATCTTATCTATCCATATCAAAAAGCACTATACAGCCATAATCAAAAACATGAAGTCATAAAGTTAAAACCGTTTAATCCTATTAAAGCCTCATTAAATCAAGGCGGTATTTATAGGATGGGACTTGATTCCCTTGTACACTAGCAAATCTGCAACCCGAGTCAATGTTCACAAATTAATTAGCAACTGCACTAAGGGCAGGTGTTTGACTGGCATTTCCCTTGATCTCTTCCCTCAAGGTTACATGCTGTACAGTCATGCGGTTCCTTGCCATTAATCCTTAACCCCAACAGAATGTTTGTTTACTTTGCTGAATGAGAGCAAGAGCATGCTACAGAGCTTAGTATGCAGAGGGGTGCTTGTCCAAGACAATACTCCATGTATTAAAAGATGATGCACAAAAGGGAATCTTTTCTGACTCCATGTCTGATACCCATATTTAGAAAGAAAATCCTCAGTAAAAGTTTCTAAAGCTATGAAAGTTTCAAGTAGGAAGCAATGGAATTTTTATGCTTGGGAGAGTTAGAATATTATCTGGGTGAAAGAAATTCTGTTTATTTGTTTGTTTGCTTTTCAAGCCAACCAAAGAATAAATAGGTTAAATATAAAACTCCAATTTCCAAAAAATTCAAAATTAGATTTGTATTTTCTGTAAGAATTTTTTGGCTGTTGCTGTTTTCCTGATATAACTCAAGACCTTGACATACTACATTTATTATTTATGTTGACAGTGAATATATAAACATGTTTAGGTTTTGAGTGGCATATGTATAATGTCCTCTTCAAACCACTGACAGTGATCAGAACATACCTTCAAGTTCGGTGTCATCATATGCTTTATGCTGGCCTGTCTTCCAATGTACTTGATAGAGTAAGTATATTTTTAAACTTCTACAGTCATAGGTAATTGCTTAGTTTTAATTTTCTTGGGGGAAATTTCTTAGCTTTGATTACGACAGGTCCCTAGGTAAATGGATGGAACTAGAAATTATCATCCTGAGTGAGGTAAGCCAATCACAAAAAAACACACATGGTATTCACTCACTGATTACTGGATATTAGCCCAGAACCTTGAAATGCCCAAGATGCAACTCACAGGCCACATGAAGCCCATAAAGAAGGAAGACCAAGTGGGGGTGATTCGGTCCTTCTTAGAAGGAGCAACAAAATACTCAAGGGAGCAAATATGGAGACAAAGTGAGGGACAGAAACTGAAGGAGGGGCCGTCTGAAGACCACTCCACCTGAGTATCTATCCCATGTGCAATCACCAAAGGTAGATGCTGATGTGGAAGTCAGGAAGTGCATGCTGATAAGAGCCTGATATGGATATCTCCTCAGAGGTCTTCAAGAGTCTGACATACTCAGAGGCAGATGCTCACAACTAGCCATTGAACTGATCATGGGGTTCTCAATAGAGGAGTTAGAGTGAAGACTGAAGGAGAGCTGAAAACATTTGCAGCACCATGAGGAGAGCAACAATACCAACCAACCACAGCTCCCAGGGTCTAAACCACCAGCCTGGGAGCACTTAGGGAGGGATCCAGAGCTTCAGTTGAATATGTAAGAGTGGAGGGCCCTGCTGGGCATAGGTGGAAGAAGAGAACCTTGACCGCATGAAGGCATGAAGGCTGGATGCCCCAGGGGGTGGGAATTTTGAGGGTGGGGAGGTGGGAGTGGGGGTAGATAGAGGTTACATCCACAGAGAAGAAGGAGGAGGGGTGAGGGGATTGGGGTTCCTGGGTGGGTGGGGGATGGGGTAAGGGGACAACATAGGAAATGTAAATAAAACATCCAATAAAAATTTAAAAAAAAATCCAGGCAAGAGACTGGAAGTTTTCTTCTTCTTTTTTTAAAATTAATTAATTAATTTATTTTAAATTCTAAATTTTATTTCCTTTCTGGTCCACCTTCCAATTGTACTCCATCTCATACCTCCTCCTCACCTTATCTCCCACGCTCATGGACTGGCATAATTAACACAGTAAAAATGGCCATCTTACCAAAGACAATCTACAGATTCAATGCAATCCCCATCAAAATCCCAACACAATTCTTCAAAGAAATGGAAAGAGTTTTATTCTTCTATATGTGTTTCAAATGGGACAAACATTAAAATAAAATAAAAATACATATGAATGAATACATTATTGTATAATTTAAAGAAAACAAAAATTGTATTTATACAGAAAAGTTCATTCTAAATAAATTTCCTTTCATTATTAAAACAAAGCTGAAAATAATACCCCAGCCTCAAGTTCTCTTCAGTATTAACTCTGTTAATAAACAGTAAAGCATTTTCAAAGATTTTTTAAATTACTTTTCTTTAATATATACCAGTTAACTTTATGTATAGAAAAATATATTATAAACTTTCATTAAAATTAGTGATTTGTATGTTTACTATTAAAAAGTGTGCCACTTTAATGGTACATCAATTCTTAGCATTATTTTATCTATGCTCAAAATATCAAATTGTAAAATCTCAGGACGTTAGGAAACTTCCTATTCAGGTCAATGAGGGCTAGGGTAAAGATTAGACTTGCTAAGTTATAATAATGGAATGGAATTGGGAATGGAATTGGGAATGAAAAATGAACACATTTCACAGGGAAATTAGGAAAGTTGGTGAAAAACAGTACTTCAATAAATCACAGAGTTGCCTAGAACTAGGAAACAGTGAGTTGTCCTTTATTTCACAGCACATAGGATTAGAAATTCTGCACTGTGACTTAACAGTCTACTAGGATCAGGATCAGCCTAAAAATATGCTACCCCTGCTCCAGAACAAGATGGCATTGGCAACTCAGCAATATTCCTTACTAGGAAGTGAATCCTTTCAAATCTCTAGTCAACCAGGGTTCTTCTCTGGAAATACAGACAGAGGGGATGCTCAAGCTCATGGGTCAAAGGGCAGGTGTTCTAGACTAAACCTGTCCCTGACTTGTTTGTTATAGTAGGTGGGTTACATAGAGCCAATGCCTGTAATGAGGAAAACAACCATCTTAGTCCCTAAGACTTGCCTTAGAGAAAATATTTCTTTCACCTATATCAGAAACTGAAAAACCATAAAAGCTACCAAGTTTTGAGATTTGGATAGTTAATTATGTTATATAAAGAGATTTATGAGGCAACTCCATTCTAGAAATGTTTTGAGAACTGTAAAGGGAAGATTGGATTTTAGTTTCATTTGAAAAATCATTGCAAACAAACAAACACATTGACAACCGATTATAACAACATATAGCAATCTATTTTCCAATTTGCTTTATATTGTATTAGAAATAAATAGTGTACTTTGTGTAAACTTCAGGCCTTAAAATATTAGATTAGCCAGAAGATAATTTGTATCCATTTGTTGTTTTGCTCATTGATCAGTTGATTCAGATATTTCATTAGATTAAAAAAACACATCATTTAGGTATCATATACTTTTAGGACTGTGGTAGGTGATGCTCAAAGAGGGGAAAAAAACTCTTTAAATTAGGTGACATTTTCATCTAAACCATTATTTTTCCATGTTCAGTAGGCAACCTAGTCATAGTGGGAAACATGGAGCTTATGGTCTTGAATTATAAGAAACATGCAGAAACAACTTCTCAAGTCAATACTATCAAAAGACAAACAAGATGGTGCCATCAAAGACCAGCACCCGAGTGCTGAGACTTATTAGTTAGATAATGATAGGGAAAGTGTATCATTAGATTAATTGAGCAATTAGAAAAACTCACAGCTGCACTTTTGACAACAGGAGAAAATTCCTTACTTCCTTATTAGGAAGATATTTGAAAGATTATTTAAATGCCTAGAAATAATATGTACCCTCTCAGAAACTAGTCTCGTGAGCCCTCACAAAGAAGAAAGAAAGAAAAAAACAGAGAGAGAAATAACGTCTTTTGAAAGTAACAAGATTTTTGATTTATATTTTGGCTGATAGAGACACATGGCTGTGATTCTACCACCTCATTAGTGGTTCAATTATGAAAGCTGGTAATAAATATCTTCCAACTGAACTATAGATATGCATATAAAAGCACACATATAATACAATTTTTGCATATAGTTATGAATAAAGAAGTCCCAAATCACGACTCTGAAAACAGCCTCCTGATTACCATCTACAGCAACGTAGTTTCTTAGAATTCATAGCCTTTTCTAATCAGTGTTCACAATAAATATCAGTTGAATAAATGTTTCTGTAAATTTCATTTTCGAAAACTTTATGGTCTGCCTCATTAGCTCAGAGGCTCCGAACATGTTTGTCAAAGGGTGCAGCTGTGAATTTTGCTAATTATCTCATTAATCTAATAATACCATTCTCAGATCAGTTTTAATCTGACACACTGCTATACTTGAGGCTTTCCAAAGGGGGAAAATCCTGGTTGTCTCAGTCACAGAAAGAAGAAATTTCAGAAGAAACTTCATTTATGGCATACTGGTGTTCATATCCTAGCAGGAATCTTAAGTTTTAAATTTGAAAATAGAAAAGGGGAAAGTCTACTGTGTCAGAATCTCATTCAAATACTATTGTGTTCTTTCCTCCGTTGTAGTCAAAAATCATGTTTCCACAGAAGAAAGTCTGGTGATGTTGATAGAGCTCTGGGAAATTCCTTTGAGGGAGACAGGTTTCAGAGAAAACATTCTAGTTATTAGTAAATAATCCTTTGACTAACTTAACAAAAGTTGAGGTCTTCCCTCCCAACCTCCCTTATGCCTTCTCCCTTATCAAAGCGCTTCTCTAAGTATCAGATTAATACAGTTTATTTGAGAACATCTTGGCCTAGCTTCCCTGCCTCCCCAAGGGCACAGTTTGGTTTCTTAATCTCTGCTTTACAAGAATGCAATATTAGAGGAGGCATTTCACAAGGAAGAGGTAAATACAAAACAGTGTTTCTCTTTGTAAGGTTGTAGAGAAAGATGTCCCTGTGAGAGTTCCTGTTTTGGTTTTCAGACACAGGCAAATTAGATTTAGAAAGTTTTCATTGTTGTTTATGAAATTGAGGTTTTTTTTAACGAAAATCCTCATAAATATATATTGTAAGTAAAGTGGCATGCTAAAGTAAGCACTGTATGTATTTAGTGATATTAAAGCCATGCCAAAAGTAAATGGGAGGGGAGAATGACAACCGTTGTTTATTTTTCTGAGATTTTGCTTTCTCTTACCTACCTACTTATCTCCTTCAGCTGTGGTCCTGAAGCGAAAACTCCTGGATGCAGATTACTGCCCACTCACCACAGGATTTCCCACACTCTGCAGGTTAGAAAAGGTTGCAAACAGGACCTTCATTTTGGAAAATAAAATTCCAAGTGATCAAACTATTTCTCTGAATACCTAGAAGTCTTATACCCGGAACCCGGTCTCAAAGCATGTTTTCAAAAATTTCAAAGGAAACACTATTCTTTAAAAGGCAGATTAGGCTTCGAGACTGCTGCAAATAAATACCATGTAGCCATGTGATTTGAGGAACAGAAACTGGCCCTTAATGTAATACCTGCTGTCTAAATTAGAAGCAGAAAGGTTCTTTTAATTTCTTTTAATTTCCACAATGACACAAGGCAAAGCATGAGTGGAAGGAAAAGGTGATGTACTCAGACTGCGTGCTGAACCTGTAGCCACCTCTCAGGACGAATATTCAGAGAGCCTTCTTAGATCTTGCCTTGCCAAGCTCCCGGAGTTCGCCTCTGTAGTTTACATAATCTCTTTCCTCCTGGCTATACACACCTCCTCCGGCAAATTGTGAAGGCAGCTTTCAGATCTTTTACAAAGCCTCCAGATTTATTACCGCTTTTTTTTTT